>NC_070584.1:33988723-34006223 GCF_027409825.1 Scomber japonicus
TTTCAGACCTCGATACACACTTGAACATCCTCAGCAACTATCTAAATCTGTCAGTCAGATCCTGAGATCCTGTTAAAGGTCAGATGTTGGCTGAAGGAGAAAATTTGACTTTAACCCTCCTGTTGTCCTCGAGAGAAGGGAGGAAGGGAGGAAGAAAGGGGGAAAGGAGGAAAGGAGGGAGGAAGGAAAGTGGGAAGGAAGGAGGGATGGAAGGAAGGACAGAAGGAAGGGAAAAAGGAAGAAAGGAAGGACAGAAGGAAGGTAAAAAGGGAGGAAGGAACGAATGAAGGAAGGAGGAAAGGAGGGAGGAAGGAAGGACAGAAGGAAGGGAAAAAGGAAGAAAGGAAGGACAGAAGGAAGGTAAAAAGCTAGGAAGGAACGAAGGAAGAAAGGAGGAAGGAAGGAAGGTAAAAAGGGAGGAAAAAAGTAAGGAATGAAGGAAGGAGGAAAGGAGGGAGGAAGGAAGGACAGAAGGAAGGTAAAAAGGGAGGAAGGAAGGACAGAAGGAAGGTAAAAAGGGAGGAAGGAACGAAGGAAGAAAGGAGGGAGGAAGGAAGGTAAAAAGGGAGGAAGGAACGAAGGAAGAAAGGAGGAAGGAAGGAAGGAAGGTAAAAAGGGAGGAAAGAAGGAACAGTTAAAACAGACGGGGTCACTTTGACCCGGGAGGACGACAGGAAGGTTAAACTGAGTTACATTTTCCTCAAGGGAGAAATATCAGTGAATATTAATATTAAATTCAACGATGAGCGGCTAACACACACACACACACACACACACACACACACACACACACACACACACACAAAAAAAAAAAGAGAATTTGACTTTAACTTGTTCTTCTTGAGTGTTAGCGAAGCCTCCAACATCGTAAACGTAGCGTCGTCTCAACAGAAAGGTATGATGTCATCTCTCCCGTCAAACTTTAGGACGTCATAAAGCACAGAGACCAGGAGAGGAGACGACGGGTTTGAGTTCAGCAGCTGAAACAAAGTGAGCTAACTTATATTTATGTATACACGACTTTCTTTAACCCTCCTGTTGTCCTCAGGTCAAGGAAGGACTTGAGGAGGAAAAGAGGAAGGAAGGAAGGAGAGAAGGAAGGGAGGAAGGAAGGAAAGGATTTGTTAGGAAAAGAGGAAGGAAGTAAGGAGAGAAGGAAGGAAAGTAAGGAGGGAGGGAGGAAAGGAGGAAGGAAGGAAGGAAGGAAAGGAGTAAGGATGAAAAGAGGAAGGAATTTAGGAGAGAAGGAAGGGAGGAAGTAAAGGAGAATGGAAGGAAGGAATGAAGGAAAGCAGTAAGGAGGGATGGAGGGAAGGAAGGAAAGGATTAGTGAGGAAAAGAGGAAGGAAGCAAGGAGAGAAGGAAGGAAAGTAAGGAGGGAGGAAGGAAAGGATTAGTGAGGAAAAGAGGAAGGAAGCAAGGTGAGAAGGAAGGAAAGTAAGGAGGGAGGAAGGAAGGATAAAAAGAGGAAGGAATTTAGGAGAGAAGGGAGGGAGGAAGGTAAAGGAGGGTGGAAGGAAGGTAAGGAGGGAGGGAGCGTCATAAACCACACAGACCAGGAGAGGAGACGACGGGTTTGAGTTCAGCAGCTGAAACTATGCAAGCTAACTTTATATTTATGTATACACGACTTTCTTTAACCCTCCTGTTGTACTCCAGGTCAAGGAAGGACTTGAGGAGGAAAAGAGGAAGGAGAGAAGGAATGGAGGAAGAAAGGAGTAAGGAGGGAGGAAAGGAGGGAGGGAGAAAAGGAGGAAGGAAAGAAGGAAAGGATTAGTGAGGAAGGAAGGAAAGAAAGGAGTAAGGAGGGAGGAAAGAAAGGAGGAAGGAGGGAGGGAGGGAGGAAAGGAGGAAGGAAGGAAGGAAAGGAGTAAGGATGAAAAGAGGAAGGAATTTAGGAGAGAAGGAAGGTAGGAAGTAAAGGAGGATGGAAGGAAGGAAGGAAGAAAGAAAGCAAGCAATGAAGGAAGGAAAAGAGGGAAGGAAGGAAAGGATTAGTGAGGAAAAGAGGAAGGATGGAAGGAAGGAAGGAAAGGATTAGTGAGGAAAAGAGGAAGGAAGGAAGTAAGGAGAGAAGGAAGGAAAGGAGTAACACATGTTCACACCACACCGTCTTGTTTGTTTCTGGACGATAGAAAGAGAAGAAATCTATTTTCCACCATTATTTTTACATTGTCTGGTTCTATTTGTTCCTATTTAGCTTTTCTCTCACTGTGGCAGCTGTATCATCCATCATCCATGAACTAGGAAAGGAGGAAGGAGGGAGGGAAGGAGGGAAGGAGGGAGGGAGGGAGGAAATAATCCATCCATCATCCATCAACTAGAGAAATGTCCAAACATAACAAAACCAAAGCATCTACACAAACTCAGAAGATAAACAGTCTTAATGAGTCTCTGACATTAATTAGCATCTTTACTCTCCATCCCACACTTTCAGTTTAACTCGTTCCAGAAACGTAGATCCAGGGTTGCCAGATTCAGTGGAAGGAGGGGAGGAAGAAGGAAGGAAAGAAGGAAAGGAGGGAGGAAGGAAGAAAGGAAAGGAGGGAGGAAGGAAGGACAGAAGGAAGGTAAAAAGGAGGAAAAAGGAGGGAGGGAGGAAGGAAAGCCTTCCTTCCTTCCATCTGTCCTTCCTTCCTCCCTATTTCTCTCTTTCTTTCCGCCCCCCTACCTTCCTCCCTTCCTTCTCTCCTCTGTCCTTCTTTCCTTCCTTCCTCTTTTCCTTTATCCCTTCCTTCTTTCCTTTCCTCCCTTCCTTCTTTCCTTTCCTCCATCTTTTCGCCCTCCCTTCCTTTCCTTCCTCCCTTCCTTCTTCCTTTCCTTCCTCCTTCCTCCTTTCCTTCCTCCTTTCCTTCTTTCCTTTCCTCCGTCCTTTCTTCCTTCCTTCTTTTCCTTTCCTCCCTTCCTTCCTCCTTTCCTTCCTTCTTTCTCCCTTCTTCCCTTCTTCCTGTCCTTCCTTTCCTTCCTCCCTTCCTTCTTTTCCTTCCTCCCTTCCTTCCTCCCTCCTTTCCTTCCTCCCTTCCTTCTTTCCTTTCCTCCCTTCCTCTCTTCCTCCCTCCTTTCCTTTCCTTTCCTTCTTTTCCTTCCTCCCTTCCTTCTTCCTCCCTTCCTCCTTTCCTTTCCACCTTTCCTCCTTTCCTCCCTTCCTTCCTTGACTGGAGGCCAACAGGAGGGTTAATACAACATTAGCTAACAATCTAAACTCTTGGCTGATATCTACGATACATGTTTCATTATAGTAACTGTGGTGTTGACTTTCTCCAACCGGATGTGATTTTGGCAGGTTTTGGTTTTGATTGGCCCACCCTTCCTTCTTTCCTTCCTTCCTTTCCTTTCCTTCCTTCTTCTTTTCCTTTCTCCCTTCCTCCTTTCCTCCCTCCCTTCCTTCCGTCTGTCCTTCCTTCCTCCCTCTTTCTCTTTCTTTCCTCCCCCCTACCTTCCTCTCTTCCTTTCTCCCTTACTTCCTTTACTTCCTGCCTTCCTTCTTTCCTCCCTCCTACCTTCCTTCCTTCTTTCCTTTCCTCCGTCCTTTCTTCCTCCCTTCCTTTCCTTCCTTCCTCCCTTCCTTCCTCCTTTCCTTCCTTCTTCCTCCCTTCTTCCCTTCTTCCTGTCCTTCCTTCTTCCTCCCTTCCTTCCTCCCTCCCTCCTGTCCTTCCTTTCCTTCCTCCCTTCCTTCTTTCCTTTCCTCCGTCCTTTCTTCCTCCCTTCCTTTCCTTCCTTCCTCCCTTCCTTCTTTCCTTTCCTCCCTTCCTCTCTTCCTCCCTCCTTTCCTTCCTTCTTTCCTTTCCTTTCCTTTCCTCCCTTCCTTCCTCCTTTCCTTTCCTCCCTTCCTTCTTCCTCCCTTCCTCTTCTTCTCGTCTTTTCGTCTTCTCGTCTTCTCGTCGTTCCCATTTGGCTCCACCGCTAACACATAAAGGTGATCGTACTTGAACACAGCGTCGGTCACTACCCCCCCCCCTCTCCTCCTCCTCCTCGTCTTCCTCCTGTCTCTGCGAGCTGTCAGAGATCTACTCGGTCTGGACTCCGGCCCGACGCT
Source organism: Scomber japonicus (assembly GCF_027409825.1). Lineage (NCBI taxonomy): Eukaryota > Metazoa > Chordata > Actinopteri > Scombriformes > Scombridae > Scomber > Scomber japonicus. The sequence goes on from NC_070584.1 coordinate 33,992,760, forward strand.
CTGCTCTGCTGACGTGACTGGACAAATTAGTGTTACTCCGGCTAATATATTCAAACTGCTGCCGAGTGGCTCCAGAAGACATTGAGGAGTATTAGAAATGATAGCCTTGACTGTCAGCGACGCTAACCACTCCTGAAAAGGTGACAGCACATTTGGCTGCTATTTGCTGGAGGAGAGAGAGAAAAAAAATACCTACAAGTTTAACTTTGGGGCATTTTGATCTTTAATTCATACGGGATGTGGAAAATGTGTTTGGTCTATTCACATCTCAAAAGAGTCATTCTGACACGAGAAACATGCCGCGGAGATCATCTCACGCCATCGCGCCTTCAACACTTTGATGATTTTTGTACTTTTTTCAGCGCCAGGCAGCTCATTGACAAACTGTCCTTTCATGAAAAAGCTCGAAGGAGGAGGAACGACTCCCGCACCACTCCCCCCGTCGAGCGCTTACGCACGCAAATGCTGAATATTTGAGGCGACTCCTGGATGTGTTTTATGCAGACAACATCTGACAGGCCTGAAATGAAGCCAGGGCAGATATGAAAGCAGGCACTGTCTGTCAAAACCAGGAAATAATCAACCCCCCCCCCCCACCCCTCCGTCCACCTCAGGGGCCCAGCTGAAAGTCATTAGTCCGAAACAATGTGCTGCTTCTACAGTTAGCCTGAAAAAAAAAGAATAATAATAGCAATAATACTTAGGAGAATTACCATAACGATTTGAGAGGATCTCAATTATCTGGTGTGTCTTGAGTCTGCCTTGTGGAAGATTGCAGCTTGGTCACTGTCAAAGGGTGTGGACTCGCTGTAATGTAGGAATATTTAGAGGAAATTGGTCAGCAGTTATGTTCCAGGCTTGATTATAATAGCCAACGGTTGATTACCCGTCTCTAATCCTATTAAGCTTTTGTGTTTGGAGCGTGGGATGAAGAATATTATGTATGAAAAGAGCGTTCAAAAATCATAAAACTTTGTTCTTGGAGAGTTTGGTTGAACAGCTGAAACACGAAGCAGCCAGAGAACTTCAGCTGTGTTTAATGAAAGCACACATAGAACTGGATCCACATAGAACTGGATCCACATAGAACTGGATCCACATAGAACACAAGACACCGAAGGGGACTGATGCGGTTCTGGAAATCCAAGCAAGCAAAGCAGTTTAAATAATAATTAATCTAATTAACTAAGCATGGCTACACACAAATACATAGAAGAGAAGATCAATATAAAAAGTACTCATATAATGTATTAACCTGCAATATTACAAGCAACAGTATAAAACAGATACTTTACATAAGAACTACGTTAATATTTACACCTGAGCGACCTAAGGACTACAAGGACTGAACATGATGAAGTATTAAGGCTCCATTTCCACCTTAACATGTGATCTGTGTCTGGATATATGTATATATATATATATGTGTGTATATACATATATATATATATATATATATATATATATATATATACTGGATTATATTGACGTCATCTTAACTGCATTACTTACTACGGCCACTAGATGGCATTAATTTTAGATCAATACTGTTTTCTTGCAAGGACGAGCTGGTGACGTCATGTCCTCTTTTCAGGGCTATATGCTTCTTCTGATTGTGTGTTGAGCTCTGAGCCGCCTCCAAAAACTACATTGACAACTGTGACTCTTATAGCTGCATTGGATGTCTTCTGCTCTCCAGCCACAGGGGGGCAGTAATGAATCAATTACAGCTTGCCGCACGCAAACTGTAGTACGATAAACATCACAGAGCTCAGATTTATGCTTTTATCAGAAGTGTTCAACTGGAAACATCTGCAGTGGATGAGACTGATTCAAATGGTGCTACTGTTAGCTGAGATGCTAACCGGCTTCTCCACTGTGTCTGATTGTCCTTTCACAATAAAAGCAACATTTCCCTAGATAGTAAAAGTAGAAAAGTAGCCCATGGATGATTTGAGAGTCTATCCTTCACCTTGAATGCTCCATGTTTGTTGACAGCTCTGCCTACATAATTTCTTCTATATTTAGATTCATTCATAACGAGAACTCTTATTAACACCAGCACTGTGTCTCAAATCATTAACAAAATACTGATACTAGCATTATTGTTCGTGGTACCAAATCATCACAGACTGCTAAATTAACCAAATAAATCTATATGTGACAACAGTATGGTGGCATTTAGTGGAAAAAACAACCGTAGTTACAACTTCCTGTTTGAAAAGTGATCCCTCCCCTTCTGCTACGGAGCCAAGATGGCGTCCATTGAGGGCGAGACGTGTCCGTAGTTTCACACTCAACGTTTAGACTGTTCTGAGTGAAACCATCCAGGTTCTCATAGCGCTGCATGTTTCCATACTTTCAAAATATTAAGTGAGATTTGAGACATAGCGTTGGTGTAAATGCCTGATAAAGTATCCAGATACAGATCACAGGTTAAGAAAACTGAACAATATGAAGCTCTATAGTCAAAACTAATCTAACATGATAGTTAATTGTTGTTGATTTGTTGCACTTGTGCTGTAACGATGTTCGATTTAGTCAAAAACAAATCATTCATTTAAAGGAGGAACCCAGCAGTAAGTCTGAATTCACATGTTATTCCAATGATCCTCACGGTTCTCCCTCAGAGAACCCAGGCTCTAATCTTTGATGTCATCATGATACAAAACCTGGAGGTGGTCGGCCGACGATAAATTACAGTCTGTGTTTGTGGACGCGGAGAGTGCCTCTGTAGAAGTTTAATGTCCCGGTAAAAGCTTTATTTCATTTCAGCGCTGAGCAGAAAAAACGCTCCTGTCTCCATAAAATCGCCCCTGGTGCCTTCAGGCTGTCCACGCTGTTGTTTCAGGATTTATCTCTTGATGACATCGTGAAGGTTTCCTGCTGTGTTGCCGAGGTCTTCAGAGGCTCCATCACAAATCTAGACTTAAACTCAAGTGGAATAACATGTGAATTCGACTTAAAGGTGGAATTTCCTCACAGTATTTGCCAAATGGAGCAAAGAAAAACTCTGCTTTTTTACAGTAAAAATGTCACTTCTATTTCATAGCAATCATCCAGACAGGCATGATGACCTCGGGGAAGCCTTCCTGCTTCTCCACCGCCAGGACCTCCAGGCCCGCCTTGGCGATGATGTGCCTCATGATGTCCAGGTGGCGGCTGATGCTGCTGTCGATGGCGTCCAGCTTGCAGCCCTGCCGCGCCATATTGTCCTTTATGATGATGACGCCGTTTGGACGCAGGCTCCTCTTACAGCGCACCAGGAACTCCATCAGGTCCTTGTCCGTCAGGTGGCCTGAAGAGAAAGAGACAGAGAAGGAAGGAAAAGGACGTAAAATATAAATCCAAACTGACATAATGTGTAGAGTCTCTGTGGGGAACTTTGCTTGACTTGATATAGAAGCAGGTTATACTACAGTTTGTCCTGCTGCAGAATGATGGTCAACGCTTTTTAGTTCAGTTATTCTGCATCTGCCATCTGAGCTAAGTGAGCCAGACGTTCCTCTACCTGCTCACTTTCTCCAGCTCATCCTGGAGGATCTTGCAGAGGGTTTTTCTATCAGCTGATCATGTCCATTGAAGTGGTAGAAAGCTATGAGTATCTAGGGGTAAACAAGCTGGACGGCTGCAGAGCGGCTCCTCTTCTTCCTCTGCAGACTGAGATTATTTGATGCATGTGTAACAGAGTTTTAGTTGATTCCACTTGCCTCCAATCACATTTTAGTTTGTACCTGTATTATGAATTCCCATTGGTTGGCAGGCCTCTCCTCAGTCCATATATTCTGGCTGTGACATCGGCACAGTGCAGGTATGAGAGGACTGAGCCCATGAGCTGTGCCTACATGACTGACCAGTGGATTTTCATGCTGTATTCAGTATTCGGGCAATAAACGGTCAGAAGTGGAAGAGTGTCGGTCCATACTTCACACAACACAAGGCAGACTGAAGGAGCCTGAACAACAGTTACATATGCAATGAAATGCTGCATATGTTTTACCAGTCAGTGGTGGCTACTGTCCTGTTCTTCGCTTGTGATGAAGGCAGACTCGGTGCTTATAGAGACACTGAGTCTGGGCTACAGGTGCAAAGGTTCAGGCCATTATGAAGAACCCCAAACACTCTCTGTACAACATCTACAAAGCTCAGCAGATCAATGCTGGCAGCTTGAGGCTCGTCTCACTGAGCTGTGAGACAGCTGTTCAGGAAGTCTTTGTACCTGCAGCCATCAGACTTTACGATAACATCATAAGATACTGACATCTATCTATCTATCGATCTATCTATCTATCTATCTCCCTTCTTCCCTTTCTACCTAACTTCCTTCCTTCCTTCTATCCTTCCTTCCTTCATACTTTCCTATCTACCTTCCTTCATACCTTCCTTCATATCTATCTATCTATCTATCTATCTATCTATCTATCTATCTTCTTTCCTTCATACCTTCTTTCCTTCATACCTTCTTTCCTTCATACCTTCTTTCCTTCATACCTTCTTTCCTTCATACCTTCTTTCCTTCATACCTTCTTTCCTTCATACCTTCCTATCTTCCTATCTATCTATCTATCTATCAATCAATCTGGTGCATAAGATGATATTATAACCTATAAATGCATAATTCTCAAATGCTGCCATTATGGATTTTAATGAGCCAGTGACATTAGCACATTGTGGGACTATTTGGGAACATCAGAACTAAAACTACCCATCTAAAACAGTTACGGCTAATGCAGTAACAGAGAGTAAATGAATGGAGATAAAACAGACTGCTTTGAGTCAAACAGTCAGAGAGTTAAGAAGGAGAAGAAGAAAGTCTGCTCCATCACAGACCAAAAGAAAGACATTTTAACATCACTTTGACTTGTCTGCTAAAAGTTAAGCTGAGGGCAGTTTGGTGGATTAAGTTTCATGTAACATCTGCAGGATGTGTGCAAGAACACATGCAAGAACTTCCTGTCACTGAGTGTTTGAAGACTTTACTATCTTTCTAAAAAGAGATGAAAGTAGTTTTATCACCTCATTGCATATTTAAGAAAGTCAAGTCTACAACCATTAGAACTGCTACCAGCTAACTAATAATACAAGTATTTGGATTCAAGATAACTTTATTGTCCATGTAGACGCACACAGCAGGGTTGAAATGTAGCTTCTGTGGATCTAATGGGGCTAAAATTTAACATTTATATATTGCAGCAGTGTAAATAATGCAGATAAAATAAAGTTCAAAGAGTGAATGGAGGAGTGGATGTGTGTATTAAAGGTAGTTAACCCTCCTGTTGTCCTCAAGTCAAGGAAGAAAGGGAGGGAGGAGGGAAGGAAAGGAGGGAGGAAGGAAGGTAGGCGGGAGGGAGGACAGAAAGAAGGAAGGAGGGAGGAGAAAAGAAGGAGGGAAGGAAGGAAGGGGGGAATTCGGAGCCACTCAAGTTAGCCGTAGCGAGTAACGCACTTCCTGTCATTTTCACAAAATAAAACACCCATTACCTTTTATTATTAAGAAAACCATAACGATAGAATTGGTGCTTTTATTTTGAAAACAGGAAGCGAACATACCCTCGCTGAAGCTAACTTGAAACCACCAACGTTTGTATTTTGGGTTTTTGTCAGAAGTTGCGTTGCCTCTTGGGTGATGTGAGTGTGAGTAGTAGCGTTGCATCTTGGGTAATGTGAGTGTGAGTAGTAGCGTTGCATCTTGGGTAATGTGAGTGTGAGTAGTAGCGTTGCATCTTGGGTAATGTGAGTGTGAGTAGTAGCGTTGCATCTTGGGTAATGTGAGTGTGAGTAGTCAGCTCTTGATGCATACTCTGCATTTCTGGAGAATCTAGTAAACCATCCAGGAACTTCTCACATACTCTAAATCACTACGCAGTTAAACCAGGCGGGGAGTTCCTGTCCTCTGAAAAGAAGCCAATGCGGAAGTAACTTAGAGCTGCATTCTATCAAAAGGCCACCAGGGGGCGACCGTCTCTATACAAGTCAATGGAGAATTCACCAACTTCTCACTTGATTTCTAACCTCAGTAAACGTTTTCAAAATGTGTTTATGGTCTCAATCACTAGTTTACAGCCTTCTTCAATGCAGTCTGATGTTCATTTGTGAAATGTTAGCCTCCCTGATTTTATATTTGACGATAAAGCAGGCTACGTGGCTACGTTGTGATTGACAGGTTGATTGACCAATATCCTCGAGATCCAGCCCTTGCAACCAATCGCAGCCTCCCCACTCCGCCGTTGGTCCCGCCCATATTTCCGTCCATGGCTCCGCCTCATGCCCATATAAGTAGAATCCGTGTTCTTTTTTTCCCAGCATGCACCTGAGATTTTCAAGATGGCGCTGCCTAGATTCGATACTATTGGCTTCCGAGCAGCAGTCCACAAACCAATGGGTGACGTCACGGATGTTACGTCCATTTCTTATATACAGTCTATGAGTTAAACACACTACATACTTCACATGACGTCAGAGTTAGTACGAGTAGTAAGATAGGATGAGGTTTAGAACAGACCCTTAGACACCTCTCGTACTTACAGGCCACCCATTGCATCCAGATGACATCATACTTGTTCTGCGGCGGCGTTAGCTCCTGCAGGTTGTAGCAGTAGTACGTCTCGATGCGGTCAGCGTCGTCGCCCAGGTATTCCTCGTGCGCGTGGAGCAGGAAGTGCTCCATCATGTCGGCCATCTCCATCTTCTCAAACACGGGCAGCAGGACGCCTTTGCTCACGCGGCCGATCCCGCAGCCGCAGTCCAGAGCGCACTGTGTGCCGGCCTTACCCGGACCCTGAAGAGGAACAGAAACACGACCACATGTTGCGTAAATAAAAAAACTAAACATCTCTTAAAGGTTGAGTCTGCAGGATGAAGTTAAATACTGTAAATGGAAGATAATTATAGAGGTGAGTTTAAGGATGGAAGGAAGGAAGGAAGTATGGAAGGAGGAGGGAGTAAAGAAAGAAGGAAGGAATGAGGAAGGAAGGAAGGAAAGGAGGGATGGAGGAAAAAAGGAAGGAAGTAGAGGAGGAAGGAAAGGAGAAAGGAAGGGAGTAAGGAGGGAGGAAAAGAGGAAGGATGTAAGTAGAGGAGGAAGGGAGGAAAGAAGTATGGAAGGAGGAGGGAGCAAAGAAAGAAGGAAGGACAGAAGGAAGGAAGGGAAGTAAGGAAAGGAGGGAGGGAGGAAGGAAAGAATGAGGAAGGAAGGAAGTGGGGAAAGAAGTATGGAAGGAGGAGGGAGCAAAGAAAGAAGGAAGGAGGGGAGGAAGGAAGGAAGGGAAGGAGTGAGGAGGGAGGAAAATAGGAAGGAAGTAAGGAATGAGGAAGGAAGGAAGGAAGGGAGTAAGGAGGGAGGATAAGAGGAAGGAAGGGAGTAGAGGAGGAAGAAGGAAATGAGGAAAGAAGAATATATATATATATAGAAGGAGGAGAGAGCAAAGAAAGAAAGAAGGAGGGGGAAGAACGAAGGAAAAATTAAAGAAAGAGGGAAGAAGGAAGGAAAGAAGGAACAGTCAAAAGAGGCGGGGGGGGGGGGGGGGGGGGTGAATGTGACCTGAGAGGACGACAGGAGGGTTAAAAAACATGTCAGAAAGAAAAGTGCATTTAAATGTCAGGTTCCTTGCTGCATGTTATTATCATATCTATACTTTATTTTCTGTGTTGCCAGATGTTGAGATTCGGCTCCTCAAAAGCACCGACGGCACAAACAAGCGGCCCTCAGTTCCTCGGGGGGGGGGGGGGGGGGGTTGGGGGTTAGGGGGGGTTAGGGGGGGTTGGGGGGGGGGGGCAACCGAACCGTGAACTTTACCACGGAGGGGAAACAAGGAGTCACCTCACTTGAATCATGCTGGTTTTTCTTCCTTTTCATTTGGTATTCTGACCTCACTTCAACCCCTCCCACACCAGGGGCCCCCAGTGTGTGATTGTATGAAGGATGGGGCCCCGGGGAGACCCTCGCTTGTTACTGGAGGCTTCCTGGTTTCACTGAATTACTGCCATATTGCTCTGAGAGTGTGTAGCTCAGTTTAATCTGGATGTAGTCTAAATCTTTTTTTTTTTTTTTTTTTTTCTGCAGCGCTTACTTTTAATGGAGATGTCAGGTTTTAGCAGGAGGAGGGTTTTTGTGGGAGGGGTTGGGGGGCGGAGGGTGATTAAGTGTAGCAGAGCACACGACTGTAGAAGATTTATTTTAGTTTATTTTTTAGCTTTTAAGTGAGTTTTAGGCAGTAACTACTTAGGAAGGAAGGAAGGAATGAAGGAAAAAGGGAGGAAGGACAGATGGAAGGAAGGGAGGGAGGAAGGAAGGAAAGAAAGAAGGAAGGAAGGAAGGACAGATGGAAGGAAGGACAGATGGAATGAAGGAAGGAAGGACAAAAGTATGGAAAGACAGATGGAAGGGAGGGAGGAAGGAAGGAAAGAAAGAAAGAAGGAAGGAATGAAGGAAGGAATGAAGGAAGGAAAGAAAGAAGGGAGGAAGGACAGAAAGCAGGAAGGAAGGACAGATAGAAGGAAGGAAGGACAGATAGAAGGAAGGAAGGACAGAAAGAAGGAAGGAAGGACAGATGGAAGGAAGGAAGGACAGAAAGAAGGAAGGAAGGACAGATGGAAGGAAGGAGCTCAGTTTAATCTGGATGTAGTCTTTTTTTCGTCTTACTTTTAATGGAGATGTCAGGTTTTAGCAGGAGGAGGGTTTTTGTGGGAGGGGTTGGGGGGCGGGGGGTGATTAAGTGTAGCAGAGCACACGACTGTAGAAGATTTATTTTAGGTTATTTTTTTAGCAGTTAATGCTAAAAGGAGGAAGGAAGGAAGGAAAGATGGACAGATGGAAGGAAGGACAGATGGAAGGAAGGAAGGAATGAAGGAAGGAAGGACAAAAGTATGGAAAGACAGATGGAAGGGAGGGAGGAAGGAAGGAAAGAAAGAAAGAAGGAAGAAATGAAGGAAGGAAAGAAAGAAGGGAGGAAGGACAGAAAGAAGGAAGGATGGAAGGAAGGACAGAAGGAAGGAAAGACAGATGGAGGGAAGGAAGAAAGGAAGGACAGTAGGAAGAAAGGACAGAAGGGAGGAAGGACAGATGGGAGGAAGGACAGATGGAAGGAAGGAAGGACAGAAGGAAGGAAGGAAGGACAGATGGAAGGAAGGAAGGCAGGACAGAAAGAAGGAAAGCAGGAAGGAAGGACAGATGGAAGGAAGGACAGATGGAAGGAAGGAAGGACAGAAAGAAGGAAGGAAGGACAGATGGAAGGAAGGAAGGAAGGACAGAAAGAAGGAAGGAAGGACAGATGGAAGGAAGGAGCTCAGTTTAATCTGGATGTAGTCTTTTTTTCGTCTTACTTTTAATGGAGATGTCAGGTTTTAGCAGGAGGAGGGTTTTTGTGGGAGGGGTTGGGGGGCGGGGGGTGATTAAGTGTAGCAGAGCACACGACTGTAGAAGATTTATTTTAGTTTATTTTTTAGCAGTTAATGCTAAAAGGAGGAAGGAAGGAAGGAAGGATGGACAGATGGAAGGATGGAATGACAGATGGAAGGAAAAAAGGGAGGAAGGAAGGACAGATGGGAGGAAGGAAGGACAGATGGAAGGAAGGAAGGACAGATGGATGGAAGGAAGGAAGGACAGAAAGAAGGAAGGATGGAAGGAAGGACAGAAGGAAGGAAAGACAGATGGAGGGAAGGAAGAAAGGAAGGACAGATGGAAGGACAGAAGGAAGGAAGGAAGGACAGATGGAAGGAAGGAAGGCAGGACAGAAAGAAGGAAAGCAGGAAGGAAGGACAGATGGACGGAAGGAAGGACAGATGGATGGAAGGAAGGACAGAAAGAAGGAAGGAAGGACAGATGGAAGGAAGGAAGGACAGATGGAAGGAAGGAGCTCAGTTTAATCTGGATGTCGTCTTTTTTTCGTCTTACTTTTAATGGAGATGTCAGGTTTTAGCAGGAGGAGGGTTTTTGTGGGAGGGGTTGAGGGGCGGGGGGTGATTAAGTGTAGCAGAGCACACGACTGTAGAAGATTTATTTTAGTTTATTTTTTAGCTTTTAAGTGAGATATTTAAAGTGAAGAGTGTTTTGGGTAGTAACTAAGGAAGGACGGAAAGAAGGAAAGGAGTAAGCAGGGAGGAAAAGAGTAAGGAAGGAAGGAAGGGAGTAAGGAGGAAGGAAGGAAGGAAGTGAGGAAAGAAGTATGGAAGAAGGAGGGAGCAAAGAAAGAAGGAAGGAAGGAAGAAGGAGGAAAGAAGGAAGGAGGCAGGGAGGAAAGGAGGAAGGAAGGAATGAGGAAGGAAGGGAGTAAGGCCAGAAGAAAAGAGGAAGGAAGGAAGTGAGGAAAAAAGTATGGAAGGAGGAGGGAGCAAAGAAAGAAGGAAGGAAATATGGAAAGAAGGAAGGAAAGGAAGGAAGGACAGATGAAAGGTAGGAAGGACAGATGAAAGGAAGGAAGGAATGAGGAAGGAAGGAAGTGAGGAGGAAAAAAGGAAGGGAGGAAGGAAGCAAAGGAAGCAAAGGAGGGAGGGAGGAAGGAAGGAAGGAATGAGGAAGTGAGGAAAGAAGTATGGAAGAAGGAGGGAGGGAGGGAAGGAGGAAGGGAGGAAAGGAGGAAGGAAGGGAGGACATTGTCCTGTTTCAACTCAGCAGTGTCGGCGAGCTCAAACTCAGCTGTGTAGAAATAGTTTCCTAGTTTGGTTTGAAAGAATTTAACCGACCTTGACCTTTGACCTCCGACCCTCGACCCCTCCCACACATTTAGGAGGAACAGACAGCCAGGTTTCATGTTCACCTCAGGCCTTTAAAAACCATAGTAACTCTTTTATTTTGAAAAGATGACACCAGTTATGCTAGAAGATGAAATACTGACAGTTTTACTTTGAAAAGTTGATATCAATTTATGCTAGAAGATTAAATACTGTCAGTTTTATTTTGAAAAGATGACACCCAGTTATGCTAGAAGATTAAATATTGACAGTTTTATTTTGAAAAGATGACACCCAGTTATGCTAGAAGATTAAATACTGAGTTTTATTTTGAAAAGTTGATACCAACTTATGCTAGATGAAATATTGACAGTTTTATTTTGAAAAGATGACACCAACTCATGCTAGAAGATGAAATATTGACAGTTTTATTTTGAAAAGTTGATACCAATTTATGGTAGAAGATTAAATACTAACAGTTTTATTTTGAAAAGATGACACCAACTTATGCTAGAAGATGAAATGTTGAGTTTTATTTTGAAAAGATGACACCAACTTATGCTAGAAGATGAAATACTGACAGTCTTATTTTGAAAAGTTGATATCAATTTATGCTAGAAGATTAAATACAGAGTTTTATTTTGAAAAGATCACACCAGGTATGCTATAAGATGAAATATTGACAGTTTTATTTTGAAAAGATGACACCCAGTTATGCTAGAAGATGAAATATTGACAGTTTTATTTTGAAAAAATGGTACCAACTTATGCTAGAAGATTAAATACTGACAGTTTTATTTTGAAAAGTTGATACCAGGTATACTATAAGATGAAATATTGACAGTTTTATTTTGAAAAGTTGATACCAACTCATGCTAGAAGATTAAATACTGACGGTTTTATTTTGAAAAGATGACACCAACTTATGAAAGAAGATTAAATACTAACAGTTTTATTTTGAAAAGTTGATACCAACTTATGCTAGAAGATGAAATATTGACAGTTTTATTTTGAAAAGTTGATATCAATTTATGCTAGAAGATTAAATACTGACAGTTTTATTTTGAAAAGATCACACCAGGTATGCTATAAGATGACATATTGACAGTTTTATTTTGAAAAAATGGTACCAACTTATGCTAGAAGATTAAATACTGACAGTTTTATTTTGAAAAGTTGATACCAGGTATACTATAAGATGAAATACTGAGAGTTTTATTTTGAAAAGATCACACCAGGTATGCTATAAGATGAAATATTGACAGTTTTATTTTGAAAAGATGACACCCAGTTATGCTAGAAGATGAAATATTGACTGTTTTATTTTGAAAAGATGACACCAACTTATGCTAGAAGATGAAATACTGACAGTTTTATTTTGAAAAGTTGATATCAATTTATGCTAGAAGATTAAATACTGAGAGTTTTATTTTGAAAAGATCACACCAGGTATGCTATAAGATGAAATATTGACAGTTTTATTTTGAAAAGATGATACTAACTTATGCTAGAAGATGAAATATTGACAGTTTTATTTTGAAAAGATCACACCAGGTATGCTATAAGATGAAATATTGAGTTTTATTTTGAAAAGATGACACCAACTTATGCTAGAAGATGAAATACTGAGTTTTATTTTGAAAAGTTGATACCAACTTATGCTAGATGAAATATTGACAGTTTTATTTTGAAAAGATGACACCAGTTATGCTAGATGACATATTGACAGTTTTATTTTGAAAACATGACACCAACTTATGCTAGAAGATGAAATACTGATTTTTATTTTGAAAAGATGACACCAACTTATGCTAGAAGATGAAATACTGAGTTTTATTTTGAAAAGATGACACCAACTTATGATAGAAGATGAAATATTGACAATTTTATTTTGAAAAGATGACTAACTTATGGAAGCAGATGAAATATTGACATTTAAGTTATATTAAAATAGTTTTTCTGTACGGACAAACAGCAGCTTTGTGTTTTAAAGCCTTAAATGTTCTTTTGGATATTTAAGCAGAGAGAAAAACACCCAAGTTTTTAGTACGATTGTGAAAACATGACAATAAATGAGAGAAATAAACGTTGTAATCTGAGATCTGAGCTGTAAAAAAATAAATGTCTGTAAACTACAACTATTTAGTCAATATATTAATTCATCTTTTAGAAGATTTCAAGCATAATGTGGTTCCAGCTGTTTAAGAAGTGAGAATTTACTGCATATCACATTCATTGGAATATATTTGGGTTTTGAACTGTTATTTTGGGCTTTGGGGATTTTATTCTGGACACTTTTACTATTTTCTGACATTTCTATTGGCTTAAAGAATCCTGAATAATGAGTTTTATTTGACTCTTTATGTGTTTTCTTACTTTTTATCCCGTGACACACTTTGTTGACTCTGTGTTTTATAGCGTGCTATATAAATAAAGACATTATTATCATAATTGTAACTCTATACTAAAGTGCAGCCGCTGCCACACAGTAGATATTAAACTTTTACTGTACATATTCAGAATATTGGGTCAGAGCAGCAGCAGCGAGCGTCGAGCCACAAATACAAATACGTGCTGAGATAAATCTGGACTGGCTGTGTTTACATTAGCAGCATCAGTAGTTTCTTTAAACCATCTGATCATAGCCGGTTATTATTAAACCATCCTTTAAATAACTCGGTCTCTGGGCCAAACCCACTCCCCTGAATTAGCACTGGGACACTGTCAAGCATCTAAAAACAAGCGTCTGTAATCCACACTGACTGACATGAGCCGTGTAAGTATGAAGATGTAGGT
>NC_070584.1:34011223-34036737 GCF_027409825.1 Scomber japonicus
GGGAGGAAGGACAGAAGGAAGTAAGAAGGGGGATGGAGGAAGGACAGAAGGACAGAGGAAAGGAAAGAAGGAAGGGAGGAAGGAAAGGAAGGAAGAAAGGACAAAGGAAGGGAGGAAGGAAAGGAAGGGAGGAAGAAGGAAGGACAGGTAAGAAAGGAGGGAGGGAGGAAGAAAGGAAAGACGGACAGAGGAAAAAAGGAAGTGAGGAAAGAAAGAGAGAAGGAGGGAGGGAGGAAGGACAGAAGGAAGTAAGAAAAGGGGATGGAGGAAGGAAGGGAGGTAGGAGGGAGGAAAGAAGGACGGAGGAAAGGAAGGGAGGACGAAGGAAGGAAAGGAGGGATGAAGGAAGGAAAGGAAAGGAAAAAAGGAAGGGAGGGAGGAAAGGAAAGAAGGAATGGAGGAAGAAGGAAGGAAAGACGGATGGAGGAAAGGAAGGAAGGAGGGAGGAAGGAAGGAAAGAAGGACGGAGGAAAGGAAGGAAAGAAGGGACTGTATGAGGCGTCAGATGTGATAAGGCCGCCAAGACTGGGCAGCTATGTGTCATGTGCCCCCCCCCCCCCCCCCCAACCCTAACCCCCCCCCCCCTTCCCAAGAGGAAAGGGGTAAGTATAGAATCATTGAGTGAGAGCCATAAGGAGTGAAGGCAGCGTGAGGACGGACTTCGCTGCCAAGAACGTGTCGATCCCGTCTCAGTATGTCCGTCTGCTTCACACCTTCAGAGAGGAGACGCTCATTAGACGCTGAGAGTTGACCTTTGACCCCTGACTCCAAATATAACAGATCCTCTCCTGACCCTCCCAACCCCCCCTTACCCCTCCACCCCTCCTACCCCCCAACCCGTCTAATTAAACCCTGTCCTCCCCTGTCTTCTTTCCTCCCTTCCTCCTTCTTCCGTTCCTTCTTTCCTCTGTCCCTCCCTCCCTCCTTTTTTGTTTCCTCCCTCCCTCCTTCTTTCCGTCCTTCCTTCCTCCCTCCCTCCTTTCCTTCCCTCCTTCCTACCTTCTTTCCTTCCTTCCGTCCTCCCTTCCTCTATCCTTCCTTCCTTCCTTCTTTCCTTTGTCCTTCTTTCCTTTGTCCTTCTTTCCTTCCGTCCTCCCTTCCTCTTTTCCTTTCTCCCTCCTACCTTGTTTCCCCCCTCCCTCCTACCTTCCTTCTTTCCTTCTTTCCTCCATCCTTCCTTCCTTCCTCCTTTCCTTCCTTCCTTCCTTCCTTTCCTTCCTTCTTCCTCCCTTCCTTCCTTCCGTCTGTACCTCCTACCTTCCTACCTTCTTTCTCTCCTCCATCCTTCCTTCCTTCCTCCCTCCTTTCCTTCCTTCTTCTTCCTTTCCTTCCATCTTCCTCCCTCCCTCCCTCCCTCCTTTTCTTCCTTCCTTCCTCCCTTCTTCCTCCCTCCTTTCCTTCCTTCCTTCCTTCCTCCCTTACTATATTAAGACATTAAAAAGGAGAAAAGGAATATTCCGTTCAGCGTGTTGGTAAATAATCTGACTGACATGGCTGAGTGCTTTCATGCTTCACATGTCGAGCCATCCTTCCTTCCTTCCTTCCTTCCTTCCATCCTTCCTCCCTTCCTTCCTTCATCCTTTCCTTCCTTCCTCCCTCCCTTCTTTCCTTCTTTCCTTTCCTTCCTTCTTCCTCCCTCTTCCTACCTTCCTTCTCTCCTCCATCCTTCCTTCCTTCCTTCCTTCCTTCCTCCCTCCCTTCCTCCTTTCCTTCCTTCCATCCTTCCTCCCTCCCTCCCTTCCTCCTTTCCTTCCTTCTTCCTCCCTCCCTTCCTCCTTTCCTTCCTTCTTCCTCTCTTCCTTCCTTCTTCCTCCCTCCCTTCCTTCCTTCGTCCTCTCTTCATACTTTCCTCCTTCCTCCCTTCCTCCTTTCCTTCCTTCTTCCTTCCTCCCTTCCTCCCTTCCTCCCTCCTTTCCTTCCTTCTTCTTCCTTTCCTTCCATCTTCCTCCCTCCCTCCCTCCCTCCCTCCCTCCTTTTCTTCCTTCCTCCCTCCCTTCTTTCCTCCTTCCCTTCCTTCCTTCCTTCCTTACTATATTAAGACATTAAAAAGGAGAAAAGGAATATTCCGTTCAGCGTGTTGGTAAATAATCTGACTGACATAGCTGAGTGCTTTCATGCTTCACATGCCGAGCCATCCTTCCTTCCTTCCTTCCTTCCTTCCTTCCTCCCTTCCTTCCTCCCTCCTTTCCTTCCTTCTTCCTTCCTCCCATCCTTCCTCCCTCCCTTCCTCCTTCTTTCCTTCCCACCTTCTTTCCTCTGTCCTTCTTTCCTTACGTCCTCCCTTCCTCTTCTCCTTTCTCCCTCCTACCTTGTTTCCTCCCTCCCTCCTACCCTCCTACCTTCCTTCTCTCCTCCATCCTTCCTTCCTTCCTTCCCCCCTCCTTTCCTTCCTCCCTTTCTCCTTTCCTTCCTTCTTCCTCCCTTCCTTCCTGCTTTCCTCCCTCCCTTCCTTCCATCCTTCCTTCCTCCTTTCCTTCCTTCTTCCTTCCTTCTATCCTTCCTCCCTTCCTTCCTTCCTTCCTTCTTACTCCCTCCCTTCCTTCCTCCCTTCTTCCTCCCTTCCGTCCTTCCTTTCCTCCCTCCCTCCCTTCTTCCTTCCTCCCTCCTTCCTCCCTTCTTCCTCCCTCCTTTCCTTCCTTCCTTCCTTCCTTACTATATTAAGACATAAAAAGGAGAAAAGGAATATTCCGTTCAGCGTGTTGGTAAATAATCTGACTGACATGACTGAGTGCTTTCATGCTTCACATGCCGAGTCATCCTTCCTTCCTTCCTTCCTTCCTTCCTTCCTTCCTCCCTCCTTTCCTTCCTTCTTCCTTCCTTCCATCCTTCCTCCCTCTCTTCCTCCTTCTTTCCTTCCCACCTTCTTTCCTCTGTCCTTCTTTCCTTACGTCCTCCCTTCCTCTTCTCCTTTCTCCCTCCTACCTTGTTTCCTCCCTCCCTCCTACCCTCCTACCTTCCTTCTCTCCTCCATCCTTCCTTCCTTCCTTCCTTCCTCCTTTCCTTCCTCCCTTCCTCCTTTCCTTCCTTCCATCCTTCCTCCCTCCCTCCCTTCCTCCTTTCCTTCCTTCTTCCTTCCTCCTTCTTGTGTTCCTTCTTCCTCCGTCCTTCCTTCCTCCCTCCCTCCCTTCCTCCTTTCCTTCCTTCTTCCTCTCTTCCTTCCTTCCTTCCTTCCTCCTTTCCTTCCATCTTCCTCCCTTCCTTCCTTCTTCCTTCCTTCCTTCTTCCTCCCTTCCTCCCTCCCTTCTTTCCTCCTGCCCCTTCCTTCCTTCCTTCCTTCCTTCCTTCCTTACTATATTAAGACATTAAAAAGGAGAAAAGGAATATTCCGTTCAGCCATCCTTCCTTCCTTCCTCCCTCCCTCCCTCCCTCCTTTCCTTCCTCCCTTCCTCCCTCCTTCCTTTCCTTCCTTCTTCCTCCCTCTTCCTTCTTCCTCTCTTCCTTCCTTCCTTTCTCCCTTCCTTCTTTCCGCTATCCTTCTTTCCTTCCGTCCTCCCTTCCTCCCTCCTACCTTCCTTCCTCCCTTCTTCTTTCCTTTCCTTCCTTCCTCCCTCCCTCCCTTCCTTCCTCCCTTCCTTACTATATTAAGACATAAAAAGGAGAAAAGGAATATTCCGTTCAGCGTGTTGGTAAATAATCTGACTGACATGGCTGAGTGCTTTCATGCTTCACATGCCGAGCCATCCTTCCTTCCTTCCTCCCTTCCTTCCTCCCTCCTTTCCTTCCTTCTTCCTTCCTTCCATCCTTCCTCCCTCCCTTCCTCCTTCTTTCCTTCCCACCTTCTTTCCTCTGTCCTTCTTTCCTTACGTCCTCCCTTCCTCTTCTCCTTTCTCCCTCCTACCTTGTTTCCTCCCTCCCTCCTACCCTCCTACCTTCCTTCTCTCCTCCATCCTTCCTTCCTTCCTTCCTCCCTCCTTTCCTTCCTCCCTTCCTCCTTTCCTTCCTTCCATCCTTCCATACTTCCTCTCTCCCTCCCTTCCTCCTTTCCTTCCTTCTTCCTCCCTTCCTTCCATTCTTCCTTCCTCCCTTTCTTCCTTCTTCCTTCCTTCCTTCATCCTTTCCTTCCTTCTTCCTACCATCCTCCCTCCCTCCTTTCCTTCCTTCCTTTCCTTCCTTCCTTCCTTACTATATTAAGACATTAAAAAGGAGAAAAGGAATATTCCGTTCAGCCATCCTTCCTTCCTTCCTCCCTCCTGTCCTCCCTCTCTCCCTCCTACCTTCCTTCCTTCCTCCCTTCTTCCTCCTTTCCTTCCTTCCTTCCTCCCTCCCTCCCTTCCTTCCTTCCTTCCTTACTATATTAAGACATAAAAAGGAGAAAAGGAATATTCCGTTCAGCGTGTTGGTAAATAATCTGACTGACATGGCTGAGTGCTTTCATGCTTCACATGCCGAGCCATTAATGGGCCTTGTATCGAGTGGTTGGTGACAAGGTAAAGTTTCTTTGAGCCAAAATGTCCAGCAGGTCAGGATCTCCAGTTTCAGCGACTTTGTGCTTTAATGACGGACAAAGTGAACACTCGCTGGAGGATTAAGCTTCGGCTCAAACAGCTGATCGTACAGTAGAGGAGAGTTAAAAGCTTCTTAGTTCACTCTCAGGCACACGATGGTAAAAATGGATCTGACCATTAGAGAATAACTCAGAGAGCTCATTAGATGCTTCTTATACAGTAAGATGATTTATATTAAAGGGTTAGTTCATCTATTTAACCCTTGTCCTTAAAGGCAAGTAAGGAAGGGAGGAAGAAGGAAGGAAAGGAGGAAGGAAGGAAGGAAGGAGGGGAAGACGAAGGAAGGAAAGGTGGAATGAAGGAAGGAAGGAAGGATGGAGGGAAGAAGGAAGGGAGGAAGGACAAGAAGGAAGGAAGGAAGGAAGGAAGGAAGGAAGGGAAGGAGAAGGAAGGAAGGGAGGATGGAAAGGAGGAAGGAAGGGAGGAAAGGAAAGAAGGGAGGGAGGAAGGAAAGGAAGGAAGGAAAGAAAGAGAGAAAGAGAGAAGGAGGGAGGGAGGAAGGAAGGACAGACTGAAGGAAGGAAGGAAGGGAGGAAGGATGACAGACTGAAGGAAGGAAGGAAGGAAGGAAGGAAGGAAGGAAGGAAGGAAGGAAGGAAGGAAGGAGCCAAAATGTCCAGCAGGTCAGGATCTCCAGTTTCAGCGACTTTGTGCTTTAATGACGGACAAAGTGAACACTCGCTGGAGGATTTAGCTTCGGCTCAAACAGCTGATCGTACAGTAGAGGAGAGTTAAAAGCTTCTTAGTTCACTCTCAGGCACACAATGGTAAAAATGGATCCGACCATTAGAGAATAACTCAGAGAGCTCATTAGATGCTTCTTATACAGTAAGATGATATATATTAAAGGGTTAGTTCATCTATTTAACCCTTGTCCTTAAAGGCAAGTAAGGGAGGGAGGAAGAAGGAAGGAAAGGAGGAATGAAGGAGGGAAGGAAGGAGGGGAAGACGAAGGAAAGGAAAGAAGGAAGGACGAAGGAAGGGAAAAAGGAAAGAAGGACGGAGGAAAGAAGGGTGGAAGGAAGGATGGAGAAAAGGAAGAAGAAAGGGAGGAAAGAAGGAAGGAAAGACGAAGGAAAGGAAAGAAGGAAGGGAGGGAGGAAGGGAGGACGAAGGAAGGGAGGAAGGAAAGAAGGACGGAGGAAAGGAAAGAAGGAAGGGAGCAAGGAAAGGAAGGAAAGAAGGACGAAGGCAAGAAGGAAGGGATGAAAGAAAGAGAGAAGGAGGGAGGGAGGAAGGACAGATGGAAGGAAGGAAGGAAGGAAGGAACAGTCCAAACAGACGGGTCAATTTGACCCAGGAAGACGAGACGACGGTTAAGACATAAAATACAGACCATTCAAATTTGGTCAAAACGTCCACCGGGACTCAACGATGAACTGATTCAATTTAGGTGACAAAAGGTCAAAGGTCAAGGGCACTGTGACATCATAGCGCTCTGCCCCCACTCTTATTAATGAAATCTATCCATCTATCCATCTATCCATCCATCAGCATTACAACAAACAAATCCCCCTCTCTCTTATGAAATAGACATCTGTAAAACAGTTGATAGGAAACCTTTAACTGCAAAGAAGCTCAATTATGAGTTTTTATTAAATTTAAAGTTTTGTGTTTACTAAAGTCTGGAAAAGCAATTTTTAAGTCAATGACGTCATTCCAGTGTAAAGTCTGTGGGCGGAGCCAGAGGGTGAAGTCAGGTCAGAAACATTAGCTGCACATGAGTCCATTGCTCCTCCAGCTCCTATAGTACATCCATGTTTCCTCTACATACAGTAAGACTCATGCATTATGTTGTTTAATGTAGTTTAATGTTAACCTTTACAAACTGTTCAGGCTCAAATTTCACCCATTTTTACATTTAAGAGTTGTAAAAACACCTGATACACATCTCTTCTCCTTTTCTAATGTGACCCAGAATATACAAAAATGAAATAACATGCATCTTTTTTAATGTAATGTATTAAAGGTATTTATGCATCTGTATCTGTAACAAAAGGAAGATAAAACTACAGAGCATGGACACGACAACCTGCACAGCTTCTTATATGAACGTCAAAATAAAACAGCTGCAGAGAGACTGAAAATAGGGTTAGTTTGATTTCTACTATAATACATATAGTAGGAGTTTATATACATTTACAATAAAAGTGTGTATGCTGCTTCCTTTATTAAACTACAATTTACAATAAACTGAAGAAAAGTCTCAAACACTGTGACATTATTGTAGGTAATGCAGTGCGGAGTATTTAAATCATTATTCACCTTTATGTGATGAATTAGTGACTAATTAACCATGTGATGTTTGCTTGGATGCAAGTTTAACCCTCCTGTTGTCCTCGAGTCAAGGAAGGAAGGGAGGAAGAAGGAAGGGAGGGAGGGAAGAAGGAAGGAAGGAGGAAGGAGGGAGGAAAGGAAGGAAAGAAGGACGGAGGAAATAAGGAAGGAAGGAGGGAGGGAGGAAAGAAGGAAGGAGGGAGGGAGGAAAGAAGGAAGGGAGGAAGTAGGAGGGAGGAAATAAAGAAGGCAGGAGGGAGGGAGGGAGGGAGGGAGGGAGAAAGGAAAAAGAGGAACGAAGGAAAGAAGGACAGAGGAAAGAAAGAAAGGAGGAAGATAGGGGGAGGAAAGAAAGAGAGAAGGAAGGAAGGGAGGAAAGAAGGAAGGAAGGAAGGACAGAAGGAAGGGAGGAAAGGGAGAGGAAGGAAAGAGAGAAGGAGGGAGGGAGGAAGGAAGCGAGGAAGGAAGGAAGGAAAGGAGGAAAGAGAGGAAGGAAAGAAAGAGAAGGAGGGAGGGAGGAAGGACAGACGGAAGGAAGGAAGAAGGGAGGAAGGAAGGAAGGAAGGAAAGAACAGTCAAAACAGACGGGGACAACATGAAGTTTAAAGTCTCTGTAAGTTCATTTTCATGCAGCAGCTTTCTGAGAGAGAATCCTGCAGAATCAGCAGCATGCTCCTCTGACTCCTCTGATCCTTCACGGAGTCAAAGATCCAGAAAAGCTTGTAAATCTTTAACGTATCTGACCGTAGATGAGGGTCAGGGTCAGGGTTAGGGTCCTTCTTACCTACGGGGATCTTCTCCACCAGGTACAGGTAGCTGGCAAAGAACTCGTTCCTCACCGTGTGGTACAGGTGGAAGGACATACTGTGGCGGCACAGAGAGTCGTCCGTCTGTTTCCAGCGGTCCTTAAACGCCTGGTGAGCTCCTTTATACTCAAAGTTAGTCGGTGAGCTCTTTCCATTATCGTCTTCGGTTGAAATCTCCATGTTTGAGTCCAGAAGGAGTTCAGCAGCAGCGGTTAGAGGAGAGTAACGCTCTGCTTCTGTTTCTCCAGCTGCTGCTAAATCTGTCAGAGCTGAGAGTCCAACACGGCAGAGACACTTAGGACGTCCTGCCACATTTACAGATCACCTGCTAGGGACCCTGGCTTTAGAGGGGGGGGGTGGCAGAAGGAGGAGGAGGAGGAGGAGGAGGGGGGGGGTCGCTGTGTCAAGACGAGCAAGCCGACTCAACTTCAGGCTCCACATTCCTGCAGCACATGAGGGAGTCCATACGTCCGACCTCGAAGGCCTCGCTGCCATAAAATGCGGAGCCTATAATTAGCAGCGTCTTCTCGTGTTTGTGGCATGAAGGATCCGATTCAGTACTCGCACACTTCTTCAAGACACCGAAGAACAAAAAGGTCTTAAGTCATATTTACACATGCATGATTTCATTTATTTTTTTTCAATAATATTTGTATTGAATTTTACACATGCAGACATGAAGGAAGGAAGGGGGAGGGTTAGGGTTAGGGAAGTAAGGAGAGAAGACAGGGTGCAAGGAAGAAAAGACGGAAGGAAGGAATGAGGAAAGAAGGAAGAAAGGAAAGGAGGGGATGGAGGAAAATAGGAAGGGAGGAAGGAGGAAGGAAGGAAGGAAGGGAGAAAGAAAGGAAGGAAAGGAGTAAGCAGGGAGGGAGGAAAAGAGGAAGGAAGTAAGGAGAGAAGGAAGGGTGGAAGGAAGGAAGGAAGGAGCAAAGAAAGAGTCTCAAGATGTGATAGTGGTGGCATTTTAGATAAGCACAATTTAATTTTTTTATTTTATTTTTTACTTAAAATACAAACAGATTCACACAAAGTCTTTAAGAGAGAAACACAGAATGTCAAACATCACTTAAATTATCCTTAAGGTGTTTTAACTCTCTTCTAATTAAACAGAAACGTCTTCTTTTGCAGCACAATTAAACATATTTTATATTTAGCAGGCTCCTTTTTACAAATCTGGAAACAACATTAGCACTACCTGAACTTCTAAAACATTGGTTAGTGTTAGTTTGAAATGCATGAATGTTGCAATAAGAGGACAATAAGACAATCTAACATGGGATTTATGGGTAATTTGTAGGATTTGTGGGCTGCACAGCTTTAAGTTCTGCTTTCAGAAACCAGAACAACAAATATGACACATGTAGGAGAGATAACAGGAGACTTTAAACTATTACCACATGTGAATCAAGCTCACGTGAATCACAGCAGCTAGATGCTAACATGGCTCCGTGCTGGGAGGCGGTCATGTGACAGTAACAGTCCTTCTTCTTCCCTTCCTCCTTCCTTCCTTCCTTCCTTCCTCCACCCCCTCCTTCTTTCCTTCCCTCCTTCCTTCCGTCCCTCTTTCCTCCGTCCCTCCCTTCCTTCCTTTCCTTCCTTTCCTTCTTTCTTCCTCCCTCCCTTCCTTCCTCCCTCCCTCCCTTCCTTCCTTCCTCTCTCCCTTCCTTCCTTCTTCCTCCATTCCTCCATAGCTTCCTTCCTTCTTCCTCCCTTCCTTCCTTCTTCCTCCCTGGCATTTAATGTAAACTCTGGACAGAAATGACTCCACTTGTGCTGACATTTATTTTGCTCACTAAGCTTTCAGACTTTAAACTATTACAACATGTGAATCAAGCTCACGTGAATCACAGCAACTCTGCAATGATTAGAAGCTAGATGCTAGAATGGCTCCGTGGTGGGAAGCGGTCATGTGACAGTAACAGAGATATTACAGCAGCATATCTGAACCTACAGGTGATGTTACCACTGTCAGCTGCAGCTCAACATGATACTGGACAGACACTGAGGCAGCTGTCAGCGAGAGATGACTGAGAGCCGGTGAAGAAAGGCAGAGATCAATCTATTTCAACACTCATACATTATGTTCCTGACTCTGAGAACGTTTTAAAAGTCTGTGTAAAGTAAGAATAAATATGTGTTCTGAGTTTGACATACCACAGAAAAGTGTGTTGTTAACCACCCTGCCAAATTTGAATGATTAAAAAAATCGCCAAATATATGAAATTAGGCATCAAAGTTGTCACCTGTCCATCACAGGTCTCTACCAGAAACATGGACGCTACGTCTGAGAGCTTTCTGCTACTAGCTTGGCGGCTAATTCAGCTGCTAACTCGGCAGCTAACTCAGCTGCTAGCTCGGCGGCTAACTCAGCTGCTAACTCGGCTGCTAGCTTGGCAGCTAACTCAGCTGCTAGCTTGTTGGTTAACTCGGCGGCTAACTCAGCTGCTAGCTCGTTGGCTAACTCGGCTGCTAGCTCGGCGGCTAACTCAGTGGCTAGCTCGGCGGCTAACTCAGCAGTTAGCTCGGCTGCTAGCTCAGCGGCTAACTCAGCTGCTAGCTCAGCAGCTAACTCAGCTGCTAGCTCGGCGGCTAACTCAGCTAACTGGCTAACTGTAGACTGTAGTAGTAGTAGTGTGAGCTGAATGTATTTATACCTCTACAGCAGCAGGGGCGGGTTTATGCTAATCACTAAATCCTGAACACAGAAATCTTGAAACACAGTTTGACCTCTCTTCCTTTCCTTCCTTCTTCCTCCCTTTCTTCCTCCCCTTCCTTCCTTCCTTCCTTCCCTCTTTCCTCCCTCCCTTCTTTCCTCCCTCCCTCCTTCTCTCTTCCTTTCCTTCCTCCCTCCCTTCCATCCTTCTTCCTTCCTTCCTTTCTTCCTCCCTTCCCTCCCTCCTTCTCTCTTCCTGTCCTTCCTCTTTCCTCCCTCCCTTCCTTCTTCCTCCCTTCCTCCCTCCCTTCCTCCCTTCCTTCCTTCCCTTAATCTCTCCGTCTCCGGGGAATTCTGTATATTTTTGACCTGTAACATAAATAATATTCTGTCGTCTCATCACGAGCCAGCGACTAAATTTAGAGCGGGTGACATCAGCTCAGGTCACATGTGATCCTGAGAGCAGCAGATTCCAGGTTTACTAGGTTACAGTATTAATGACAGCGTCCGCCTGTTTGTTTATTCCTCACATTAATTAACTTCTAACGAGGCTGCAGGAGACGACTCAAGGGTTTAACCTGATTTAATGGATTCATTCAGGACATTTATTACTTCTTTTGACTCTTATGAACATTTATGAGGAAGTTTTGGTCTATGTTTTATGTTTATGAAGAAGGAAGAAGATATAATCCAACCGTTCTTATAATTAAAAATATCTCATTGTATTTGACTTCCTCCCTCCTTTCCTTCCTTCTTCCTTCCTCCTTCCTTCCTTCCCTCCTTCTCCCTTCCTTCCTTCCCTCTTTCCCCCCTTCCCTCCTTCTCTTTTCCTTTCCTTCCTTCCTTCCCTCTTTCCTCCCTCCCTTCCTTCCTTCTCCACCCCCTCCTCCTTTCCTTCCTTCTTCCTTCCTCCCTTCCTTCCTTCTTCCTCCCTCCTGTCCTTCCTCCCTCCCTCCCTTCCTTCCTTCTTCCTCCTTTCCTCCCTCCTTTCCTTCTTTCTTCCTCCCTTCCTTCATTCCTTCCTTCCTTCATTTCTGAATTTCTTCCTCCCTTCTTCCTCCTTCCTTCCTTCCTTCTTCCTTCCTTCCTCCCTCCCTCCCCTTCCTTCTTCCTCCCTTCTTTTCCTCTTCCTCCCTTCCTCCCTCTTTTCCTTCCTCCCTCCCTTCCTTCTTCTCCCTCCTTTCCTTCCTCCCTCCCTTCTCCCTTCTTCCTCCCTTCCACCCTCCTTTCCTTCCTCCCTCCCTCCTTTCCTTCCCTCCTTTCTCCCTTCCTTCCTTCCTCCCTCCCTTCCTTCCTTCTTCCTCCCTTCCTTCCTCCCTTCCTTCCTCCCTTCCTTCCTTCTTCCTCCCTTCCTCCCTCCTTTCCTTCCTTCTTCCTCCTCCCTCCCTCCCCTCTTTCCTCCCTCCCTTCCTTCTTCCTCCCTTCCTCCCTCCTTTCCTTCTTCCTCCCTCCTTTCCTTCTCCCTTCTTCCTCCCTTCCACCCTCCTTTCCTTCCTCCCTCCCTCCTTTCCTTCCCTCCTTTCCTCCCTTCCTTCCTTCCTCCCTCCCTTCCTTCCTTCTTCCTCCCTTCCTTCCTCCCTTCCTTCCTTCTTCCTCCCTTCCTCCCTCCTTTCCTTCCTTCTTCCTCCCTCCCTCCCTCCCCTCTTTCCTCCCTCCCTTCCTTCTTCCTCCCTTCCTCCCTCCTTTCCTTCTTTCTTCCTCCCTTCCTTCCTTCCTCCCTCCCTTCCTTCCTTCTTCCTCCCTTCCTTCCCTCTTTCCTCCCTCCCTTCCTTCCTTCCTTCCTTCTTCCTCCCTTCCTTCCTCCCTCCTTTCCTTCCTCCCTCCCTTCCTTCCTTCTTCCTCCCTTCCTCCCTCCTTTACTTCCTCCCTCCCTTCCTTCCTTCCTTCTTCCTCCCTCCCTCCCTCCCTTCCTTCCTTCTTCCTCCCTTCCTCCCTCCTTTCCTTCCTCCCTCCCTCCCTTCCTTCTTCCTCCTTTCGTCCCTCCTTTCCTTCCTCCCTCCCTCCTTTCCTTCTTTCTTCCTCCCTTCCTTCCTCCCTCCTTCCTTTCCTTCCTCCCTTCCTTCCCTCTTTCCTTCCTCCCTTCCTTCCTTCTTTCCTTCTTCTCCTGCTGACATTTATTGTGCTCACTAAGCTTTCAACTATTGAACCGAAGCAGTGATACACCAAAATTTGAAAAGACAGGACTCGGTATAAATAGTAAAGAGGGAACTGAAGCCGTTACGTAACAGACGGAGTAAGAAACCTGAAGTTGACGGATCCTTTTTTAACGTAACCTCAGGTCATGCTCGGTGTTATCCAACCCAGACTCTCCCTGCAGCCAGGCCATCCATCACATCTGCTCAGGCCTCCAGTCTGAAACAGGAACAACACATTTCACTGCTCTGCTGCATTTTTGGCAAAATACCGAAAACGGCCCGAAGCTTCGAATGATAACGGTGAAATTAATGAGTTCTCCTCCACATTTCTACAGCTGATGAAAAAGTTCTATGGTGTTGTAGGAAAGTAAATATTATGTAGACATCATGGAGTCAAACACACAATGACCCAGAACAGCTGAGACTCTTCATAGATTTGTGGGGAACTGGTGCATGAAAGATCCTCCTATAGTCAAAGTACTGCAGTATTATAGTGATGTAGTATGCAGTATTACAGTAAAAGTACTGCAGTATTATAGTGATGTAGTATGCAGTATTACAGTAAAAGTACTGCAGTATTATAGTGATGTAGTATGCAGTATTACAGTAAAAGTACTGCAGTATTATAGTGATGTAGTATGCAGTATTACAGTAAAAGTACTGCAGTATTATAGTGATGTAGTATTACAGTATTACAGTAAAAGTACTACAGTATTATAGTGATGTAGTATGCAGTATTACAGTAAAAATACTGCAGTATTATGAGTGATGTAGTATGCAGTATTACAGTACAAGTACTGCAGTATTATAGTGATGTAGTATGCAGTATTACAGTACAAGTACTGCAGTATTATGAGTGATGTAGTATTACAGTATTACAGTAAAAGTACTACAGTATTATAGTGATGTAGTATGCAGTATTACAGTAAAAGTACTGCAGTATTATGAGTGATGTAGTATGCAGTATTACAGTAAAAGTACTGCAGTATTATAGTGATGTAGTATGCAGTATTACAGTACAAGTACTGCAGTATTATGAGTGATGTAGTATGCAGTATTACAGTAAAAGTACTGCAGTATTATAGTCATGTAGTATGCAGTATTACAGTAAAAGTACTGCAGTATTATAGTCATGTAGTATGCAGTATTACAGTAAAAGTACTGCAGTATTATGAGTGATGTAGTATGCAGTATTACAGTAAAAGTACTGCAGTATTATAGTGATGTAGTATGCAGTATTACAGTAAAAGTACTGCAGTATTATAGTGATGTAGTATGCAGTATTACAGTAAAAGTACTGCAGTATTATAGTGATGTAGTATGCAGTATTACAGTAAAAGTACTGCAGTATTATGAGTGATGTAGTATGCAGTATTACAGTAAAAGTACTGCAGTATTATAGTGATGTAGTATGCAGTATTACAGTACAAGTACTGCAGTATTATGAGTGATGTAGTATGCAGTATTACAGTAAAAGTACTGCAGTATTATAGTCATGTAGTATGCAGTATTACAGTAAAAGTACTGCAGTATTATAGTCATGTAGTATGCAGTATTACAGTAAAAGTACTGCAGTATTATGAGTGATGTAGTATGCAGTATTACAGTAAAAGTACTGCAGTATTATAGTGATGTAGTATGCAGTATTACAGTAAAAGTACTGCAGTATTATAGTGATGTAGTATGCAGTATTACAGTAAAAGTACTGCAGTATTATAGTGATGTAGTATGCAGTATTACAGTAAAAGTACTGCAGTATTATGAGTGATGTAGTATGCAGTATTACAGTAAAAGTACTGCAGTATTATAGTGATGTAGTATGCAGTATTACAGTAAAAGTACTGCAGTATTACAGTAAAAGTACTGCAATATTATATTGATGTAGTATGCAGTATTACAGTAAAAGTACTGCGGTATTATAGTGATGTAGTATGCAGTATTACAGTAAAAGTACTGCAGTATTACAGTAAAAGTACTGCAGTATTATAGTGATGTAGTATGCAGTATTACAGTAAAAGTACTGCAGTATTATAGTGATGTAGTATGCAGTATTACAGTAAAAGTACTGCAGTATTATAGTGATGTAGTATGCAGTATTACAGTAAAAGTACTGCAGTATTATAGTGATGTAGTATGCAGTATTACAGTAAAAGTACTGCAGTATTATAGTGATGTAGTATGCAGTATTACAGTAAAAGTACTGCAGTATTATGTCAGTCAGACATTATCTTGGTCTCTATTAATGTCATTTTTTCACTATATATATTTTCTTTCTTTCTTTCTTTCTTCATTCTCCCTGGTTTTACACACTAGATAAAGGTGACGTCATCCTTTACTAACAGGTTAAACACACTAGATATAAAAGTGACCTCATCCTTTAGAAGAATGTGACGTCATCCTCTCCTAACAGGTAGTTTCCTCCGCGGCTGCAGGTGGCAGCAGTCTCTTCCGTGCCGCCCGTCGCCTGGCAACAAGCCGAAGACATAAATAACATCCGCCCTGTGTTTTTTCTCAGCATCAGCTGGTACCGTTTGGGAGGAACTACATCTCATGTTAGGATTTCCTTCTCATCTAAATAAAAATGGAGCATCTGCAGACGGGAGAGGCTCCGTTCATGACCAGGTAACATCTGCTGCTGTGGCCGCTCAGAGCTGCTCTGTGTGCGGCTGCAGGAAGCAGCTGCGCCCCGTTACTGCTGCACGGTTACCGGCTCACTTTAAATACATGCATGTCTTTTTATTATTATTAAATGTTAATAATTAAGACTGTCAATGTAAACATGGAGGATGATGTAATGAAATCACATGACTTCCCCCCCATGTGATGTCATGGGGCAGGGCAGGCAGAGCTCAGTGATGAAGGGTTTTTAATATAAATGTGTCATAAATTAAACATACAGCCGGTTTGTATCAGATTATGATCATAAAATCTCTCAAAACACGCGATAATATGATGAAAACGTGTCGTGTTGTTTTATATAAATTAAATGTGTATTGTTCCTCTGTAGAAAATATGGTTTTAAAAAATGAGACAGCTGGTTTGAATCATGTTAAATTAGTCAAACACAAGCATTTAAATACATTTAATGCAAAACTAACAGTTATTAATGGGTTTATTATTAATATACGTTACTATCTCTGACAGCAGAAACACTGTAATAGCTGATATGCTTTGAGTGTTAATGACCAGATTAGTTTTTAATGTATTAATTCAGTGAGCCTCCCAGTTTTCAGCCTGAAACACATAAACTGGGACATTTTAACACCAGGAAACAGTTTTTATATTTTCTATTTCTTCTCTGAGTGTCATATCTGTATTCTTAGATTTTTATATGATGTAGAAAACAGAATTGTACCAAATGATAATTAAGATTTCCCTTCACTAGAACAAGGCGGTATAGACAAAAATGATCTTAACCCTCCTGTTGTCCTTGAGTCAAGGAAGGAAAGGAAGGAGGGAGGGAGGGAGGGAAGGAGGAAGGAAAGGAGGGAGGGAGGGAGGGAAGAAGGAAGAAGGACAGAAAGGAGGGAAGAAGGAAGAAGGAAGGAAGGAAAGGAGGAAGGAAGGAAAGGAGGGAGGGAAAGGAGGAAGGAAAGGAGGGAAAGAAGAAGAGAAGGAAGGAAGAAGGAAGGAGGGAGGGAGGGAAGGAAGGAAGGAAGAAGGAAGGAAAGGAGGAAGGAAGGGAGGGAGGGAGGGAAGGAAGGAAGGAAGAAGGAAGGAAAGGAGGAAGGAAGGGAGGGAGGAAGTAGTAAAATCATGTTTACTGTGTGTGTGTGTGTGTGTGTCTCTGTGTGTGTATCTGTGTATCTGTGTGTGTATCTGTGTATCTGTGTATCTGTGTGTGTGTGTGTGTGTGTGTGTGTGTGTGTGTGTGTGTGTGTGTGTGTGTATCTGTGTGTGTGTGTATCTGTGTGTGTGTGTGTGTGTGTGTGTGTGTGTGTGTGTGTCTCTCTCTAACAGGAGAGTGAAGGGCTGCACGCTGGATGTCCATCCCACTGAGAAAGCGCTGGTGGTCCAGTATGAGGTGGAGGCGACGGTGCTGGGAGAACTGGGAGAGCCTGTCGTCGGAGAAC
Organism: Scomber japonicus; assembly: GCF_027409825.1. Taxonomy (NCBI): domain Eukaryota; kingdom Metazoa; phylum Chordata; class Actinopteri; order Scombriformes; family Scombridae; genus Scomber; species Scomber japonicus. The sequence continues at coordinate 34,027,676 of NC_070584.1, forward strand.
GGAAAGAATGTCAGAAAATGTGAGAAGAAGAAGAAGAAGAAACAGTTTCTAGATATTAATACAACATACTGAATATTAACTTTTTAGAGTACAACCTTTAACTGTAATGTCTTTAACCCTAATGTCGTCCTCCCGGGGTCAAATTGACCCCGTCTGTTGTGACTGTTCCTTCTTTCCTTCCTTCCTTCCTTCCTTCCTTCTTTCCTTCCTTCCTTCCTTCCTTCTTCCCTCATTTTCTTCCTTCCTTCCTTCTTTCCTCCCTCCTTCTTTCCTTCCCTACTTCCTCTCTTCCTTCCTTCCTTCCTTCTTCCCTCATTTTCTTCCTTCCTTCCTTCTTTCCTCCCTCCTTCTTTCCTTCCCTACTTCCTCTCTTCCTTCCTTTCCTTCCACCCTTAATTATTTCCTCTGTCTTTCCTTCTTTCCTTCCTTCCTCCCTTCCTCCCTTCCTTTCTCCCTCCCTCCCTCCTTCCTTTTTTCCTCCCTCCCTCGCTCCTACCTTCCTTCCTTCCTTCTTTCCTCTGTCCTTCCTTCCTTTCCTTTCCTCCCTTCCCTCCCTCCTTCCTTCCTTTCTTCCTCCCTCCCTGCCTCCCTTCCCTTCTTCCTTCCTTTCTTATTTCCTCCACCCTTCCTTCTTCCCCCACCCTTCCTTCTTTCCTTTCCTCCCTTCCCTTCTTCTTTCCCTCCTTCCTTCCTTCCTTCCTTCCTTCCTCCCTCCTTTCCTTCCTTCTTCCTCCTTTCTTCCTTGACTCGAGGACAACAGGAAGGTTAAAAGCAGATATTTGATGCTGGGTCCACAAAAAAAGAATGTGTGAAGTTATTCATACGTTTATTTTCACATTTTAACCCTTTAAATTTAAACTAAACCACATGGACACTAAATAATAATATATAATAATAATAATAATAATTAGTGTATATTAACTTTTTAACAGAGTACAACCTTTAACTGTAATGTCTTTAAGCTTCCTGTCGTCCTCCTGGGTCAAATTGACCCCGTCTGTTTTGACTGTTCCTTCTTTCCTCCCTTCCTTCCTTCCTTCCTTCTGTACTTCCTCCATCCCCCTTTCTTCCCTCCTTCCCTCCTTCCTTTCCTTCCTCCCTTCCTTCTTTCCTCCCCTTCATTGACCCCGTCTGTTTTGACTGTTCCTTCTTTCCTCCCTCCTTCCCTCCTTCCTTTCTTCCTTCCTTTCCTTCCACCCTTCCTTCTTTCCTCTGTCTTTCTTTCCTTCCTTCCTTCCTTCTTTCCTCCCTTCCTCTTTTCCTTTCTCCCTTCCTTTCCTTCCACCCTTCCTTCTTTCCTCTGTCCTTCTTTCCTCTGTCTTTCTTTCTTTCCTTCCTTCTTTCCTCCCTTCCTCTTTTCCTTTTTCCCTCCCTCCCTCCCACCTTCCTTCCTTCCTTATTTCCTCCACTCTTCCTTCTTTTCCTTCCTCCCTTCGTTCCTTCTTTCCTTTCCTCCCTTCCCTTCTTCCTTCCTTCCTTCCTCCCTCCCTCCCTCCTTTCCTTCCTTCTTCCTCCCTTCCTTCCTTGACTCGAGGACAACAGGAAGGTTAAAAGCAGAAATTTGATGCTGGGTCCACAAAAAAAGAATGTGTGAAGTTATTCATACGTTTATTTTCACATTTTAACCCTTTAAATTTAAACTAAACCACATGGACACTAAATAAACCTCACTGACTTTAATATTTCTGTCTACAGCTGTAATTTTATTTGTTTGTTTTCCTCTCAGCATCCGTCTGAAGAGTTTGAACGCTAACACCAACACGTCGTCTTTGGCTCGTAAAGTGGTGCAGGAGTGTCGTCTGATTCACTCGTCTAAACTCCGCGAGGTGGAACAGCTGCTCTTCTATCTGCAGAACCGCAAACAGTCCAACGGTACCCAAGATTTTACCACAAACTACTTTTAACTCTTATTACAAGCTACGGAGGAAGAAGGAAGGAAAGGAGGGAGGGAGGGAGGAAGGAAGGAGGGAAGGAAGAAGGGAAGGGAGGGAAGGGAGGAAGGAAAGGAAGGAAGGGTGGAGGAAATAAGGAAGGAAGGTAGGAGGGAGGGAGGGAGGGAAGGAGGGAGGGAGGGAGGAAAAAAAGAAGGAGGGAGGGAGGGAGAAAGGAAAAGAGGAAGGGTGGAAAGAAAGGAAGGAAGAAAGGAAGGAGGGAAGGAAAGAAGGAGGGAGGGAGGAAGAAAGGAAAAGAGGAAGGGTGGAAAGGAACGAAGAGAGGATGTAGTGAAGGAAAGAAGAAAGGAGGGAGGGAAGGAAGAAGGGAAGGGAGGAAAGGAAAGAAGGAAGGGAAGGGAAGAAGGAAAGGAAGGAAGGGTGGAAAGAAAGGAAGGAAGGAAGGTAGGAGGGAGGGAGGGAGGAAAAAAAGAAGGAGGGAGGGAGGGAGAAAGGAAAAGAGGAAGGGTGGAAAGAAAGGAAGGAAGAAAGGAAGGAGGGAAGGAAAGAAGGAGGGAGGGAGGAAGAAAGGAAATGAGGAAGGGTGGAAAGGAAGAAAGGAAGGAGGGAAGGAAAGAAGGAGGGAGGGAGGAAGAAAGAATTATTTTTTACCACCTCTTATTACAAGCTACACGGATGCATTTGGTATTAAAATGATTCTTTTGTGTTGAAAGTTTAAGTCGTTTATCGTCAGAGGACTCTTTGTGATGTTGATGGATGTTAACAGCGAGGTGACTGAGTGATGATGTTAAACCATTTGTCGGCCAAAGCTTGAGACAATATCCCAGAATGCATTTCACACCAACCGGCAGCGATGGCAGAGATGCATGGATGTTTTATAAGAGTTGATTTGTCCATCCCCCTTTCTTCCCTCCTTCTTTCCTTCCCTCCTTCCTTTCCTTCCTCCCTTCCTTCTTTCCTCCCTCCCTCCTTCTTTCCTTCCTCTGTCCTTCTTTCCTTCCTTCCTCTTTTCCTCCCTCCCTCCATCTTTCCTCCCTTCCTCTTTTCCTCCCTCCATTCTATCTTCCTTCCTTCCTTCCTGCCTTCCTCTCTCCCTCCTTTCCTTCCTTCTTTCTTCCTCGCTTCCTTCCTCCATTCCTTCCTTTCTTCCCTCCTTCCTTCCTCCATTCCTTCCTTTCTTCCCTCCTTTCTTCCTCCTTCCTTAAACCATTGGTCGGCCAAAGCTTGGGACAGTATCCCAGAATGCATTTCACACCAACCGGCAGCGATGGCAGAGATGCATGAATGTTTTATAAGAGTTGATTTTTCCCCCAGTGGTCACTCGCGGTATTGCAGCTAAACAATTCTTTGCTCCAAAAACCATAAATTGTTCTAAAACTGTTGAGAGGACAATTTGAACTGCAGAAAAGCTCAATTATAACTCTTTATGATATGATTTTTTGATCCGTGGAGGTTGTATATTTGTAAACCTTTCCTCAAGATGAGAAAAGACGCCATCACAATGTAAAGTCTGTGGGCCGAGTGTTCTTATAGGACTGAATCGATGCTGTTTTTGGTTCATTACACAGCTCTTATTTATGAAACATCCATGCAGAGATGTTGAGCCAGGCCAAAAGCTGTTGTTAATTTAACTGTAAGAATGTTAATATCTTTTATTAAAGTAAAATAACGAGTACAATTTTTCCAAATGATGCCTATGGGTTAAAGACCGTGTAAAGTGAATTCAGACATTTTCTTCTAAACACATTAAATAGGTCATAAATGTATTTCTAAAAAAGGTGTAAAAAGCATTTCAACCATTTAGATTTGAATTGTGGAGCTAGGCTTCACAAACTGTGTTTCAACATTTCTGTGTTCAGGATTTAGTGATTAGCATAAACCCGCCCCTGCTGCTGTAGAGGTAGAAATACATTCAGCACACACTACTACTACTACTACTACAGTCTACAGTTAGCCAGTTAGCTGAGTTAGCCGCCGAGCTAGCAGTGGAGTTAGCAGCAGAAAGCTCTCAGTAGCGTCCATGTTTCTGGTAGAGGTGGTGACTTTGATTGACAGGTGACACTTGGTAGGGGGCGGGGCTTCAGCGTTTGGGAGCAGAGAAAGAGGCTGATTTTTACACATCTTTGAAGCCTAATTTCATATATTTGGCGATTTTTTTTAATCATTCAAATTTGGCAGGGTGGTTAACAACACACTTTTCTGTGGTATGTCAAACTCAGAACACATATTTATTCTTACTTTACACTGACTTTAAATGAAAAGCCCTGTAATGTTTCATACACATGCTCTGCCATATTCTGGGATTTAACTTTAACTGTTGATTGTACTTTCACAGAAAACCAAGATAAGAAACACATCTCACCTCGAGACTTCGCACCGTACGCAGGAGTGGAGGTAAGAACTGAAAGACTGTTTTTATATCTTATCATATTATATTGTAGCTTGTCTTATAATATAGTAGCTTATCGTATCATATCGTAGCTTATCGTATCATATCGTAGCTTATCGTATCATATCGTAGCTTATCGTATCTTATCGTAATTATATCGTATCTTATCGTATTATATCGTATCTTATCTTATCGTAATTATATCGTAGCTTATCGTATTATATCGTATCTTATCGTATTATATCGTATCTTATCGTAATTATATCGTAGCTTATCGTATCATATCGTAGCTTATCGTATTATATCGTAGTTTATCGTAATTATATCGTAGCTTATCGTATTATATCGTAGTATATCGTATCTTATTGTATGTTATCGTATAATATCGTATCTTATCGTATCATATCGTATCTTATCGTATCATATCGTATCTTATCGTAATTATATCGTAGCTTATCGTATCATATTGTATTTTATTGTGTCATATTATATCTTATCATATTTAAGCAATATTGTACATTGTACAGTGTGTGTATATATATATACACACACACACACACACACACACACACACACACACACACACACTCAGTGCTCTCTGAGTCCAGACAGTGATCTCGCTGTGAGCTCGTTGTGTTAAACAGCTGTTTCATCCTCCAGCTGGACGAGGAGGCGAGCATCAGCAGCATAGACGAGTACGTGGAGCTGCTGTATGAAGACATCCAGGAGAAGATCCGCGGAGCTACACTCATCTTCCAGCTGGCTCGTAACCCTGACAACCTGGAGGAGCTCATCCAGAACGGTACGCCGCCTGTCACTGCTCTGCTTTCATCGGGAAATACTTCACTCTGTTTCCTCTTTTATCGCTCTGCTTTATCTGTGTGTGTGTGTGTGTGTGTGTGTGTGTGTGTGTGTGTGTGTGTGTGTGTGTGTGTGTGTGTGTGTGTGTGAGGAAACACAAGAACACAGCTGACATCCAACAACACGCTCACAGCCAACAGCAACATTACTTTCATTTCCTGGACCTACTCCTTTCTCATCTCCAGCCTTGTCTCCTTCCTTCCTTCCTTCCTTCCTTCATTCCTTCATTCATTCCTTCCTTCCTTTCTTCCTCCCTACCTTCCTTCCTTCCTTCCATCATTCCTTCCATCCTTCCTTCCTCCTTTCCTTCCCTCTTCCTTCAACAATAACACGTTTCCTCTTTTATCGCTCTGCTTTATCGGTGTGTGTGTGTGTGTGTGTGTGTGTGTGTGTGTGTGTGTGTGTGTGTGTGTGTGTGTGTGTGTGTGTGTGTGTGTGTGTGTGTGTGTGTGAGGAAACGCAAGAACACAGCTGACATCCAACAACATGCTCACAGCCAACACCAACATTACTTTCATTTCCTGGATCTACTCCTTTCTCATCTCCAGCCTTGTCTCCTTCCTTCCTTCCTTCCTTCCTTCCTTCCTCCTTTCCTTCCTTCTTCCTCCCTTCCATCATTCTTTCCTTCTTTCCTTGCTTCCTTCCATCCTTCTTTCCTTCCTTCCTCCCTTCCTTCCTCCCTCCCTTCCATCATTCCTTCCTTCTTCCTTCAACAATAACACGTTTCCTCTTTTATCGCTCTGCTTTATCTGTGTGTGTGTGTGTGTGTGTGTGTGTGTGTGTGTGTGTGTGTGTGTGTGTGTGTGTGTCTGTGTGTGTCTGTGTGTGTGTGTGTGTGTGTGTGTGTGTGTGTGAGGAAACACAAGAACACAGCTGACATCCAACAACACGCTCACAGCCAACAGCAACATTACTTTCATTTCCTGATACATACTGATACACATTTCCTTTTTTTCCAAGTTACAGCATAAATAACATGTGCATAACACTTCTATCTAGTTTCCTCGCTGATATCACAACTATTCATTTACTACACTTGTTTTTCTTATTTAAAAGAACTGATTTCAGGACAGTTTAAGACTTTACACTCTGTTTGCCTCCACAATAATATTAACAACCTTCACATGAGATAAGATAGCCTGGGGTAGAGCATAGCTCAGTGGGTAGAGCACCCGCCCCATGTGTTGAGGCTACAGTCGTCGCTGCAGAAGACCCGGTTTGAATACTGCACCGAGCGGTCCTATCCTCCTTCCTTCCTCCCTTCTTTCCTTCCTTCCTTCTTTCTTCCTTCCTTCCTTCCTCCCTCCCTGCTACCTTCGTTCCTCCCTTCTTTCCTTCTGTCTTCCTTCCTTCCTTCCTCCCTCCCTGCTACCTTCGTTCCTCCCTTCTTTCCTTCTGTCTTCCTTCCTTCCTTCCTCCTTTCCTTCTTTCCTTCCTTCCTCCTTTCCTTATTTCCTTCCTTCCTCCTTTCCTTCTTTCCTTCCTTCTTCCTTCCTCCCTCCCTCCTTTCCTCCCTAACTTCTTTCTTCCTTTCTTTCCCTCTTCCTCCCTTCCTTCCTCCGTCCTTTCCTTCTGTCTTCCTTCCTTCCTCCCTCCTCTCCTCCCTACCTTCCTTCCTCCTTTCTTTCCTTCTGTCTTCCTTCCTTCTTTCCTCCTTTCCTTCTTTCCTTCCGTCTTCCTCCCTCCCTCCCTCCCTGCTACCTTCCTTCCTCCTTTCCTTCTTTCCTTCCGTCTTCCTCCCTCCCTCCCTCCCTGCTACCTTCCTTCCTCCCTTCTTTCCTTCCGTCTTCCTTCCTCCCTTCCCTCCTTTCCTTCTGTCTTTCTTCCTCCTTTCCTTCCTTTCCTTCCTTCTTCCTTCCTCCCTCCCTCCCTCCTTTCCTCCCTACCTTCCTTCCTCCTTTCTTTCCTTCTTCCTCCTTCCTTCCTTCCTTCCTTCCTCCGTCCTTTCCTTCTGTCTTCCTCCCTTCCTTCTCCCTCCTTTCCTTCCTTGACTCGAGGACAACAGGAGGGTTAATCATCATGAACCAAACACTCAGGCTAATGTGAGGTTTCCCTATTTTCTTAATTTTCATGCACTTTCCTCGTTTCTAGTCACAATAACTGACTTTATGACTTTGTGACTTTATGAACTCATCATCACTCATCACACGAACAAAGCAAACTTCCATCTGCTGAGAAACAGACCGTCAGACTCGTCAAGGATCTAATTTCACCGTCGAGAACGAGCTCTTATTTTGAAATGTGTTTAATTGTCTGGAAATCTAATCATCACACAAATGTCAGATGTTGCAAACGCTCATCTACGTCTCTTTGCTCCCCGTCGACTCTGTAAAGAAAACACTTGACCCCATCTGACTGTTCCTTCCTTCCTTCCTTCCTTCCTTCCTTCCTTCCTTCCTTCCTTCCTTCCTTCCTTCCTTCCTTCCTTCCTTCCATCCTTCCATCCTTCCTTCCTTCCTTTCTTTCCTTCTTCCTCCCTTCCTTCCTTCCTCCTTCCATCCCCCTTTTGTTCTTTCTTCCTGCCTTCCTTCTTCCTACCTCCCTCCCTCCCTTCCTCCCTACCTTCCTTCCTCCGTCCTTTCCTTCTGTCTCCCTTCCTTCCTTCCTTCCTTCCTCCTTTCCTTCCTTCTTCCTTCCTCTTTTCCTCCCTACCTTCCTTCTTCCTTTCTTTCCTTCTTCCTCCCTTCCTTCCTCCGTCCTGTCCTCCCTACCTTCCTTCCTACTTTCTTTTCTTCTGTCTTCCTCCCTTCCTCCCTCCTTTCCTTCCTACCTTCCTTCTTCCTTCCTCTTTCCCTCCTTTCCTCCCTTCCTTCTCCCTCCCTTCCTTCCTTCCTTCCTCCGTCCTTTCCTTCCATCCTTCCTCTTTCCCTCCTTTCCTCCCTTTCTTCCTTGACCTGCAGACGCACTTAAGACTCGTTAAGGATCTAATTTCACCGTCGAGAACGAGCTCTTATTTTGAAATGTGTTAATTGTCTGGAAATCTAATCATCACACAAACGTCAGATGTTGCAAACGCTCATCTGCGTCTCTTTGCTCCCCGTCGACTCTGTAAAGAAAACACATCTCGGCTCCGGCTCGGCTCGGTTTTTCTCGCTGCCGCTGCCGTCGGACGTCTCGGCTTCATTTGTTTCTGTCACAACGCATCGCCGGCTCGCTGCGTCTGTCGCGCCGCATCAGCCGCTCCGTGGTTGATAAGAGCCGAGCGTCCGTGTGAACCGAGAGGCCTGAGGTCAGCGAGGAAAGAGGAGACGAACCCAGAGACCCGAAAGTCTTTACGTTGAGGAGCACCCATTGCTCAAAAAGCCCCAGGAGCCTCCGACCTCATCACCCCCCCCCAAACCCTAACCCCCCCACACTCCAAACTTCTTTAAATTAACCTCCAGCTGCACTTTTCCTTCCTCCTCCTTTCTCATCTCCAGCCTTTCATCCTTCCTTTCTTCCTTCCTTCCATCCTTCCTTCCACATTTTAACCTTTGTGTCGTCCTCCTGGGTCAAATTGACCCCATCTGTTCCTTATGTCCTCCCTTCCCTCCTTCCTTCCTTCCTTCCTCCCTTCCTTCCTTCCTTCCTTCCTTCCTCCCTTCCTTCCTTGACTCGAGGACAACAGGAGGGTTAAGAACAAACAAAGACAATAATATATTGCAGTTATATAATTTTTAAATATCTGTGTGTGTGTGTGTGTGTGTGTGTGTGTGTGTGTGTGTGTGTGTGTGTGTGTGTATGTGTATGTGTGTGTGTGTGTGTGTGCAGAGACGGCCCTCGGAGCTTTGGCCAGAGTCCTGAGAGAAGACTGGAAGCAGAGCGTCGACCTGGCAACAACCATCATCTACATCTTCTTCTGCTTCTCCAGGTAAACGAGTAGAGAGTCAGAAATAATGTCCTTTCCTCCCTATCTTCCTTCCTCCTTTCTTTCCTTCTTC
>NC_070584.1:34036937-34066937 GCF_027409825.1 Scomber japonicus
CTTCCTTACTCCCTCCTTTCCTTCCTTCTTTCCTCCCTCCCTCCCTCCTACCTTCCTTCCCTTCCTTTCCTTCCTTCTTTCCTCCCTCCCTCCCTCCTCCCTCCTACCTTCCTTCCCTTCCTTCCCTTCCTTCTTTCCTCCCTCCCTCTTACCTTCCTTCCTTCCTTATTTCCTCCCTCCTTTCCTCTCTTCCTTCCTTCGTCTGTCCTTTCTCCCTCTTCCTTCTTTCCTCCCTCCTACCTTCTTTCCTTTCCGTCCTTCTTCCTTCCTCCCTTCATTCTTTCCTTCCTTCCTCCCTCCTTTCCTTCCTTCCTCCCTTCCTTCTTTCCTCCCTCCCTCCCTCCTACCTTCTTTCCTTTCCTTCCTTCTTCCTTCCTCCCTTCATTCCTTTCCTTTCTCCCTCCCTCTTACCTTCCTTCCTTATTTCTGCCCCTCCTTTCCTCCCTTCCTTCCTTCGTCTGTCCATTCTCCCTTTTCCTTCTTTCCTCCCTCCTTTCCTTCCTTCCTCCCTTCCTTCTTTCCTCACTCCCTCCCTCCTACCTTCTTTCCTTTCCTTCCTTCTTCCGTCCTTCTTTCCTCCCTCCCTCCTACCTTCCCTTCCTTCCTTATTTCTTCCCTCCTTTCCTCTCTTCCTTCCTTCGTCTGTCCTTTCTCCCTACTTCCTTCCTTCCTCCCTCCTTTCCTTCCTTCTTTCCTCCCTCCCTCCCTCCTACCTACCTTCTTTCCTTTCCTTTCATTCCTTTCCTCCCTTCATTCCTTTCGTTCCTCCCTCCCTCCTACCATCTTTCCTTTCCTTCCTTCTTCCTTCCTCCCTTCATTCCTTTCCTTCCTCCCTCCCTCCTTTCCTTCCTTCCCTTCCTACTTTCCTCCCTCCTTTACTCCCTTCCTTCCTTCGTCTGTCCTTTCTCCCTCTTCCTTCCTTCCTCCCTCCTTCCTTCCTTCCTCCCTTCCTTCTTTCCTCCCGCCCTCCCTCCTACCTTCTTTCCTTTCCTTCCTTATTCCTTCCTCCCTTCATTACTTTCCTTCCTCCCTCCTTTCCTTCCTTCCCTTCCTTCTTCCTTCCTTCCTCCCTCCTTTCCTTCTTCCTCCCTTCCTTCTTTTCTTCCTCCCTCCCTCCTTTCCTTCCTTCCCTTCCTTCTTCCTCCCTTCCTTCCTCCCTTCCTTCTTTATCTCATTTGTTGAGGACAGGAACATTTACAAGGAGTTTGTGGACTTTTATTTGTTGGTTTGCTTCGTTTATCCTCCATCGTCCAAAATGTGTCTTTGAGTTCAGATGTTTTATGACTTTAATGCTTCTCTGTGATCTGTGAGAGGTTTTTGTCACATCGACGAGTCGTGTTGAGTTTTCAGGGATTGTTGCTCGACCGGGTCCAAACAGAAGACGAGACCTGCAGCAGAAAAGCTGCTTCACCTTTGCACTTCCTGTTTCCTTTAACTCTCCTTCAGCTTCAGGTTCCTGCTCTGACTGACCATCAGCTGCACCTCTCTCTCTCTCTCTCTCTCTCTTCCTTTCTCTCTCTCTCTCTCTCTCTCCCTCTCTCTCTCGCCCTATCTCTCTATCCCCCTCTCTCCCTCTCTCTCTCTCTCTCTCTCTCTATCCCTCTCTTCCCCTCTCTCTCTCTCTCTCTCTCTCTCTCTTCCTTTCTCTCTCTCTCTCTGTCTCTCTCTCTCTCTCTCTCTCTCTCTCTCTCTCGTCCTCTCTCTCTCTCCCTCTCTCTCTCTCTCTCTCTCTCTCTCTCTCTGTCTCTCTCTCCTCCCTCTCTCTCTCTCTCTCTCTCTCTCCCCTCTCTCTCTCGCCCTATCTCTCTATCCCCCTCTCTCCCTCTCCTCTCTCTCTCTCTCTCTATCCCTCTCTTCCCCTCTCTCTCTCTCTCTCTCTCTCTCTCTTCCTTTCTCTCTCTCTCAGCCCCATCTCTCTATCCCTCTCTCCCTCTCTCTCTCTCTCTCTCTGTCTCTTCCTTTCTCTCTCTCTCTCTCTCTCTCTCTCTCTGTCTCTCCTTCTTTCTCTCTCTCTCTCTTTCTTTCTCTCTCTCTCTCTCTCTCTCTCTCTCTCTCTCTCTCTCTATAGTCAGCAGATGGCGCCGTTTCACTTGCTAAACAGATGCTGATGTATAAAAACAGATGCTGGAATAATACATTTATCTGTTTAGTCTATTTTTAAAAAAAACAGAAAATGGTGAAAAATGTCGACTACAGTTTCCTCAAAACCCAGAAAATGTTTAGTTTTATCCACAATACAAAAATATTCAGTTAGTTAGTTTAGGCTCCAAACAATTAATCAAAATAAAATAAAGAGGAAGGAAGGGAGGAAGGAAGGAAGGAAGGACGGGAGGGAGGGAGGGAGGGAGGAAGGCTGGAAGGCTAGAAGGAAGGAAGGAAGGAAGGCTGGAAGGAATAAAGGGAGGAAGGACAGATAGAAGGAAGGAAGGAAGGAAGGAAGGAGGAGAAGGAAGAGAAGACAGGAATGAAAGGCTGGAAGGAATAAAGGGAGGAAGGACAGATGGAAGGAAGGAAGGCTGGAAGGAATAAAGGGAGGAAGGACAGATAGAAGGAAGGAAGGAAGGAAGGAAGGAGGAGAAGGAAGAGAAGACAGGAATGAAAGAAGGAAGGAAGTAAAATAAGGCAGGAAGGAAGGAAGGAAGGAAGGAAAGAAGGAAGGAAGGAAGGGAGGGAAGGAAATTAAATGTGTAATTTTAACCCTTACATTCAGATGATTGTGATCGATGATTTTTTTTTTTTCTCTCTTTTTTTTTCTCGTCAGTCTTTCGGAGCAGTTCGTCTCTTCCTCATCGGATCGGCCCGTCAGCGCTTACGGCTTCAGACCCGAGGATCAGCTGTTCTTTAACTACAGCACCGCGTCCCGGTAAAGACCCGGACTCACCGCGTCCCGGTAAAGACCCGGACTCACCGCGTCCCGGTAAACACCTGGAGACTCACCGCGTCCCGGTAAACACCTGGACTCAGCGCGTCCCGGTAAACACCCGGACTCAGCGCGTCCCGGTAAACACCTGGACTCAGCGCGTCCCGGTAAAGACCCGGACTCACCGTGTCCCGGTAAAGACCCGGACTCACTCTGACGTCACATTAAACTCTGAACTGTGTTAGAATCTAGATGTTTGTCTTCATTACTCATCTCTGTCACAGCTTTAACCTTTTCACTCACACTGGTATTAGTTTACTAAAACGGAAGGAGGGAGGGAGGGAGGGAAGGAAAGGAGGGAGGGAGGAAGGATGGAAGGGAGGAGGGAGGGAGGCAGGAGGGAGGTAGGGAGGGAGGAGGGAGGGAGGCAGGAGGAGGAGGTAGGAAGGGAGGGAGGGAGGCAGGAGGGAGGTAGGGAGAAAGGAAGGATGGAAAAGAGGGAGGAAAAGAGGGAGGGAGGAAGGGAGAAATGAGGGAGGGAGGAAAGGAGGGAGGGAGGGAGTGAGGAAGGAAGGAAGGAAGGAAAGGAGGGAGGAAGGAACTGAGGAAAGAAAGGAGTGAAGGAGGAAGGAAAGGAGGGAGGGAGGAGAAAGGAAAGGAGGGAGAAAGGAAGGAAGGAAGGAAGGATGGGAGGAAGACGGTAAGACTGGAGGAAGGAAGGATGGAAGGACGGAGGGAAAGAAGGAAGGGAGGAAGGAAGGAAGGATGGAAAGGAGGGAGGAAGGAAGGGAGGGAGAGAGGGAGTGAGGAAGGAAGGAAGGAAAAGAGGAAGGAGAGAGGGAGAAAGGAAAAGAGGAGGGAGGAAGGAAGGAAGGAAAGAGAGAAGGAGGGAGAAAGGAAGGAAGGAAAGGAGGGAAAGAGGGGTCAGTTTGAAGGTTAAGTTCGTTTTCTTGACATTAAAGCACCAAAAAAAATGTGTTCAGGGACGATTCCTAAAATAAAATAAAGAGGTTTTTCTTTTTTTCTTCTTTTTTTTTGTTTAAAGGAAATTAAATGTGTAATTTTAACCCTTACATGCTGCTTTTACACCTGAGATCAGACTTTAGCTGACGTTAACATACAAAGGAGGAGAAATATATTCAAGATGTCAAAATATTAATTCTTCACATTTAATATAATATGTTATAATAGTTTCTCCTGACTAATGAAACAATAAAACTATTATAATATACTCAGAAGTTTATTACTGAGATTAATATGAGCAGTATGTAAGGGTTAAGATGATTCCTTAAATAAAGAGGTTTATTATAAGTATTTTATAATACTAGTTTTTTTTCATTGTTGTTTTAAATGTTTTAAATTTGTTGTAAATAATATTTCTTACTTTTGACTTTGATTGTTGGTTTTAACACTGAAATGTATTTATTTTATTTATTTTATTTTTATTTTACCACAGTCTGCCTGAGGTGATGAGTCACTAAAAAAAAAACCTTACACACACATACAAAAAAAAGCAAATTGTGAAGAATCGATGTGTCTTATTGAACAAGTCTGGATTTAATCTCTATTTCTCTTTCTTATTATCAATGAATCCCAACCAATGATATATCCCTCCTTTCTATGAAGTTACATGTTTAGAAAATACTCATTAATTCACTAAAACTACAGCAGCGGATGAATCCACATTTAGTGCTTTAGGAGGAGGGAGGAAGGGAGGGAGAAAGGAAAGGAGGAAGGAAGGAAGGAAGGAAGGAAGGGAGGGAAGGATGAAGGGAGGGAGGGAAGAAGGAAGGAGGAAGGGAGGGAAGGAAAAAAGGAAGGAAGGGAGGGAAGGAAGGAAAGGAGGGAGGAAGGCAGGAAGGAAAGGAGGGTAGAAAGAAGGGAGGAAGGAAAAGAGGACGGAAGGAAGGAAAGGAAAGGAGGAAGGAACTTCCTACCTTCTTCCTCACTTCCTTCCTTCCTTCCTCTTTTCTTCCCTCCTTAATCTTTTCCTCCCTTCTTTCTTCTTCACTTCCTTCCTTCTCTCCTTACTTCTTTCCTCTTTTCCCTCCTCCCTCCCTCCCTCCCTCCTTACTCCTTTCCTTCCTTCTTCCCTTCCTTCATCTTCACTTCCTTCCTACTTGACCTGAGGACAGCAGGAGGGTTAATTAAAGTGTTCATGTGGAGCAGAAATAAAGATTTAAAGCTCCTTCCTTCCTTCCTTCTTCCCTTCCCTTCGTGGTGAAATGATCCAGTATTATATAAAATTGGACTAAAATGAACTTTTTCTTTCTTAACGAAGCTTTTAAATCATCTGACGGCTCACATTCATCTTGGTTTTATATTTATTAGACATGCAGCTTCTCCCTTCCTCATTCCTTCTTTCCTCCCTTCCTGCCTTCGTCATTCCTTCTTTCCTCCCTTCCTTCCTCCCTTCCTTCCTCCTGTCCTTCCTTCCTCCCTTCCTTCCTTCCTCTTTTCCTCCCTCCTTACTCCTTTCCTCCCTACCTTCTTCCTCACTTCCTTCCTTTGACGGCTCACATTCATCTGGGTTTTATATTTATTAGACATGCAGCTGTTTGAGAAATCTCTATATTTGGATATTTCTCCTTGTTCTGCACACTGAACCAAATCAAAGCTCTGGATTTCTCTTTCTCTTTTTTTATTTATGTGAATGTAATTTAAGGGAGAAACATTAACTGCCTCTAATCTAATGTCTAAAATATTAATGTGTTTTTAAACATGAGCAAATGTTAAAAGGAATCAGTCGTATTTTATTCTTTATCTCGTCCTCGATGTGCCTGAAATATGACTTCTTCTTCTTCTGTGGTGCAATATATCAAATAAATAGAGGGAATATTACCGTTGTCAGACTATTTAATCTATTTCAGATGTGTGTGTGTGTGTGTGTGTGTGGGGGAGGGAGGGAGGAAGACAGGAGAGAGGAGGGAGGGAGAAAGGAAGGAAAGGAAACAGGGAAGGAAGGAAAGGAGGGAGGGAGGGAGAAAGGAAGGAAAGGAGGGAGAAGGGAAAAGGGAGGTGTGTGTGTGTGTGTATGTGTGTGTGTGTGTGTGTGTGTGTGTGTGTGTGTGTGTGTGTGTGTGTGTGTGTGTGTGTGTGTGTGTGCAGTGGCGTAAATATCTAGGGTGCAACCGGTGTAGCTGCACCGGGGCCCAGATGCCGTCAGGGGCCATGAAGGAAGAAAAAAAAGCATCTGTATTGTTTTTGTGAATGAAAGCTCGGGGCGGGTCAGTAAGGTAGGCTAATGCTGAGCGGCTGGCAGGGACGTGCACATGATTATAGAGGGGCAGGGGCTCAAACTCAAAAAAGAGCAGCATGTGTGCGTGCAAAGCGCACACCAAAATTTTTTTCCGGATTTTTTTTCCGGTCCTTTACACAATATGGAAATTAATGTAAAATTAAAAACTAGTGTGCTAATAGAAAGCTAACTACTTAGCTGTGTGTCCTGTGTAGGTGAAAGTGATGCATTGGCTCTTTCAACATGAGTTCATTCACATTATCAAAGTCACAATAAACTTTATATCTAAACCTCGGACCTGTACTTCAGACCTGTCCTGTCCCGCACGATTTTCTCTGTGCTGAATTGACGTCCGGCAAAAAGAGAAGCTGACACATTGACTAAAATAGAGCGTTTTTCTGAAATATTATTATATATTTATATATATATTATCTAAATATATTTTGAGATGTTGATTTTTTTACACTGAATTTTTGAGATGTTGAATTTTTTTGAGATGTTGAATTTTTTGAGATGTTGAATTTTTTGAGATGTTGAATTTTTTGAGATGTTGAATTTTTTACACTGAATTTTTTGAGATGTTAATTTTTTACACTGAATCTTTTTACACTGAATCTTTTTGAGATGTTGAATTTTTTTACACTGAATCTTTTTGAGATGTTGATTTTTTTACACTGAATCTTTTTGAGATGTTGATTTTTTTTAAACTGAATTTTTTGAGATGTTGAATTTTTTTGAGATGTTGAATTTTTTTGAAATGTTGAATTTTTTGAGATGTTGAATTTTTTTGAGATGTTGAATTTTTTAAACTGAATTTTTTACACTGAATTTTTTTACATTCAACATGTGTTGAACAGATGTTGAATTTTTTACACAATTTTTTTGAAATGTTGAATTTTTTACACTGAATCTTTTTGAGATGTTGAATTTTTTGAGATGTTGAATTTTTTTGAGATGTTGAATTTTTTACACTGAATCTTTTTGAGATGTTGAATTTTTTTACATTCAACATGTGTTGAACAGATGTTGATTTTTTTTTAGTTTTTTTACACTGAATCTTTTTGAGATGTTGAATTTTTTTGAGATGTTGAATCTTTTTGAGATGTTGAGTTTTTTTACACTGAATTTTTTGAGATGTTGAAATTTTTACACTGATTTTTTTTACATTCAACATGTGTTGAACAGATGTTGAATTTTTTTTAGTTTTTTTACACTGAATCTTTTTGAGATGTTGAATTTTTTTGAGATGTTGAATTTTTTTGAGATGTTGAATTTTTTTAAACTGAATTTTTTGAAATGTTGAATTTTTTTGAGATGTTGAATTTTTTTGAGATGTTGAATTTTTTTTACATTCAACATGTGTTGAACAGATGTTGATTTTTTTTAAGTGTTTTTACACTGAATCTTTTTGAGATGTTGAATTTTTTTGAGATGTTGAATTTTTTACACTGAATCTTTTTGAGATGTTGAATTTTTTTACATTCAACATGTGTTGAACAGATGTTGATTTTTTTTTAGTTTTTTTACACTGAATCTTTTTGAGATGTTGAATTTTTTTGAGATGTTGAATCTTTTTGAGATGTTGAGTTTTTTTACACTGAATTTTTTGAGATGTTGAAATTTTTACACTGATTTTTTTTACATTCAACATGTGTTGAACAGATGTTGAATTTTTTTTAGTTTTTTTACACTGAATCTTTTTGAGATGTTGAATTTTTTTGAGATGTTGAATTTTTTTGAGATGTTGAATTTTTTTAAACTGAATTTTTTGAAATGTTGAATTTTTTTGAGATGTTGAATTTTTTTGAGATGTTGAATTTTTTTTACATTCAACATGTGTTGAACAGATGTTGATTTTTTTTAAGTTTTTTTACACTGAATCTTTTTGAGATGTTGATTTTTTTTGAGATGTTGAATTTTTTTGAGATGTTGAACTTTTTTGAGATGTTGAATTTTTTTGAGATGTTGAATTTTTTTGAGATGTTGAATTTTTTGAGATGTTGAACTTTTTTAGTTTTTTGAGATGTTGAATTCTTATACTGAATCTTTTTGAGATGTTGAGTTTTTTTACACTGAATCTTTTTACACTGAATCTTTTTGAGATGTTGAATTTTTTACAGATTTTTTTTACATTCAACATGTGTTGAACAGATGTTGAATTTTTTTTACATTCAACGTGTTGAACAGATGTTGAATTTTTTTTAATTTTTTTACACTGAATCTTTTTGAGATGTTGAATTTTTTTAAACTGAATTTTGAGATGTTGAATTTTTTTGAGATGTTGAATTTTTTTGAGATGTTGAATTTTTTACACTGAATCTTTTTGAAATGTTGAATTTTTTTGACATGTTGAATTTTTTGAGATGTTTAACTTTTTTAGTTTTTTGAGATGTTGAATTTTTTTGAGATGTTGAATTTTTTTGAGATGTTGAATTTTTTTGAGATGTTGAATTTTTTGAGATGTTAATTTTTTTACACTGAATCTTTTTACACTGAATTTTTTGAGATGTTAATTTTTTACACTGAATCTTTTTACACTGAATCTTTTTGAGATGTTGAATTTTTTTACACTGAATCTTTTTGAGATGTTGATTTTTTTACACTGAATCTTTTTACACTGAATCTTTTTGAGATGTTGATTTTTTTTAAACTGAATTTTTTGAGATGTTGAATTTTTTACACTGATTTTTTTTACATTCAACATGTGTTGAACAGATGTTGAATTTTTTTTAGTTTTTTTACACTGAATCTTTTTGAGATGTTGAATTTTTTTGAGATGTTGAACTTTTTTGAGATGTTGAATTTTTTTAGTTTTTTGAGATGTTGAATTCTTATACTGAATCTTTTTGAGATGTTGAGTTTTTTTACACTGAATCTTTTTGAGATGTTGAATTTTTTACACTGATTTTTTTTACATTCAACATGTGTTGAACAGATGTTGAATTTTTTTTAGTTTTTTTACACAATCTTTTTGAGATGTTGAATTTTTTACATTCAACATGTGTTGAACAGATGTTGATTTTTTTTAGTTTTTTTACACTGAATCTTTTTGAGATGTTGAATTTTTTTGAGATGTTGAGTTTTTTTACACTGAATCTTTTTGAAATGTTGAATTTTTTTGAGATGTTGAATTTTTTGAGATGTTGAATTTTTTGAGATGTTAATTTTTTTACACTGAATCTTTTTACACTGAATCTTTTTGAGATGTTGATTTTTTTTAAACTGAATTTTTTGAGATGTTGAATTTTTTACACTGATTTTTTTTACATTCAACATGTGTTGAACAGATGTTGAATTTTTTTTAGTTTTTTTACACAATCTTTTTGAGATGTTGAATTTTTTACATTCAACATGTGTTGAACAGATGTTGATTTTTTTTAGTTTTTTTACACTGAATCTTTTTGAGATGTTGAATTTTTTTGAGATGTTGAGTTTTTTTACACTGAATCTTTTTGAAATGTTGAATTTTTTTGACATGTTGAATTTTTTGAGATGTTTAACTTTTTTAGTTTTTTGAGATGTTGAATTTTTTTGAGATGTTGAATTTTTTGAGATGTTTAACTTTTTGAGATGTTAATTTTTTTACACTGAATCTTTTTACACTGAATCTTTTTACACTGAATCTTTTTGAGATGTTAATTTTTTTACACTGAATCTTTTTACACTGAATCTTTTTGAGATGTTGAATTTTTTTTGAACTGAATCTTTTTGAGATGTTGAATTTTTTTGAGATGTTGAATTTTTTTGAGATGTTGAATTTTTTTGAGATGTTGAACTTTTTTAAACTGAATTTTTTTAAACTGAATTTTTTGAGATGTTGAATTTTTTTGAGATGTTGATTTTTTTTAAACTGAATTTTTTGAGATGTTGAATTTTTTTGAGATGTTGAATTTTTTTGAAATGTTGAATTTTTTGAGATGTTGAATTTTTTTGAGATGTTGAACTTTTTTAAACTGAATTTTTTGAAATGTTGAATTTTTTGAGATGTTGAATTTTTTTGAGATGTTGAATTTTTTAAACTGAATTTTTTACACTGAATTTTTTTACATTCAACATGTGTTGAACAGATGTTGAATTTTTTACACAATTTTTTTGAAATGTTGAATTTTTTACACAATCTTTTTGAGATGTTGAATTTTTTGAGATGTTGAATTTTTTTGAGATGTTGAATTTTTTACACTGAATCTTTTTGAGATGTTGAATTTTTTTACATTCAACATGTGTTGAACAGATGTTGATTTTTTTTTAGTTTTTTTACACTGAATCTTTTTGAGATGTTGAGTTTTTTTACACTGAATCTTTTTGAAATGTTGAATTTTTTTGACATGTTGAATTTTTTGAGATGTTTAACTTTTTTAGTTTTTTGAGATGTTGAATTTTTTTGAGATGTTGAATTTTTTGAGATGTTGAATTTTTTGAGATGTTAATTTTTTTACACTGAATCTTTTTACACTGAATCTTTTTGAGATGTTAATTTTTTTACACTGAATCTTTTTACACTGAATCTTTTTGAGATGTTAATTTTTTTACACTGAATCTTTTTACACTGAATCTTTTTGAGATGTTAATTTTTTTACACTGAATCTTTTTACACTGAATCTTTTTGAGATGTTGAATTTTTTTTACACTGAATCTTTTTGAGATGTTGAATTTTTTTGAGATGTTGAATTTTTTTACATTCAACATGTGTTGAACAGATGTTGAATTTTTTTAGTTTTTTTACACTGAATCTTTTTGAGATGTTGAGTTTTTTTACACTGAATCTTTTTGAAATGTTGAATTTTTTTGACATGTTGAATTTTTTGAGATGTTTAACTTTTTTAGTTTTTTGAGATGTTGAATTTTTTGAGATGTTGAATTTTTTTGAGATGTTGAATTTTTTTGAGATGTTGAATTTTTTTAGTTTTTTGAGATGTTGAATTCTTATACTGAATCTTTTTGAGATGTTGAGTTTTTTTACACTGAATCTTTTTGAGATGTTGAATTTTTTACACTGATTTTTTTTACATTCAACATGTGTTGAACAGATGTTGAATTTTTTTTTGTTTTTTTACACAATCTTTTTGAGATGTTGAATTTTTTACATTCAACATGTGTTGAACAGATGTTGATTTTTTTTAGTTTTTTTACACTGAATCTTTTTGAGATGTTGAATTTTTTTGAGATGTTGAATCTTTTTGAGATGTTGAGTTTTTTTACACTGAATCTTTTTGAAATGTTGAATTTTTTTGACATGTTGAATTTTTTGAGATGTTTAACTTTTTTAGTTTTTTGAGATGTTGAATTTTTTTGAGATGTTGAATTTTTTGAGATGTTGAATTTTTTGAGATGTTAATTTTTTTACACTGAATCTTTTTACACTGAATCTTTTTGAGATGTTGATTTTTTTTAAACTGAATTTTTTGAGATGTTGAATTTTTTACACTGATTTTTTTTACATTCAACATGTGTTGAACAGATGTTGAATTTTTTTTAGTTTTTTTACACTGAATCTTTTTGAGATGTTGAATTTTTTTAGTTTTTTGAGATGTTGAATTCTTATACTGAATCTTTTTGAGATGTTGAGTTTTTTTACACTGAATCTTTTTGAGATGTTGAATTTTTTACACTGATTTTTTTTACATTCAACATGTGTTGAACAGATGTTGAATTTTTTTTAGTTTTTTTACACAATCTTTTTGAGATGTTGAATTTTTTACATTCAACATGTGTTGAACAGATGTTGATTTTTTTTAGTTTTTTTACACTGAATCTTTTTGAGATGTTGAATTTTTTTGAGATGTTGAGTTTTTTTACACTGAATCTTTTTGAAATGTTGAATTTTTTTGAGATGTTGAATTTTTTGAGATGTTGAATTTTTTGAGATGTTAATTTTTTTACACTGAATCTTTTTACACTGAATCTTTTTGAGATGTTGATTTTTTTTAAACTGAATTTTTTGAGATGTTGAATTTTTTACACTGATTTTTTTTACATTCAACATGTGTTGAACAGATGTTGAATTTTTTTTAGTTTTTTTACACTGAATCTTTTTGAGATGTTGAATTTTTTTAGTTTTTTGAGATGTTGAATTCTTATACTGAATCTTTTTGAGATGTTGAGTTTTTTTACACTGAATCTTTTTGAGATGTTGAATTTTTTACACTGATTTTTTTTACATTCAACATGTGTTGAACAGATGTTGAATTTTTTTTAGTTTTTTTACACAATCTTTTTGAGATGTTGAATTTTTTACATTCAACATGTGTTGAACAGATGTTGATTTTTTTTAGTTTTTTTACACTGAATCTTTTTGAGATGTTGAATTTTTTTGAGATGTTGAGTTTTTTTACACTGAATCTTTTTGAAATGTTGAATTTTTTTGAGATGTTGAATTTTTTTGAGATGTTGAATTTTTTGAGATGTTGAACTTTTTGAGATGTTAATTTTTTTACACTGAATCTTTTTACACTGAATCTTTTTGAGATGTTAATTTTTTTACACTGAATCTTTTTACACTGAATCTTTTTGAGATGTTAATTTTTTTACACTGAATCTTTTTACACTGAATCTTTTTGAGATGTTGAATTTTTTTTACACTGAATCTTTTTGAGATGTTGAATTTTTTTGAGATGTTGAATTTTTTTGAGATGTTGAATTTTTTTGAGATGTTGAACTTTTTTAAACTGAATTTTTTTAAACTGAATTTTTTGAGATGTTGAATTTTTTTGAGATGTTGATTTTTTTTAAACTGAATTTTTTGAGATGTTGAATTTTTTTGAGATGTTGAATTTTTTTGAAATGTTGAATTTTTTGAGATGTTGAATTTTTTTGAGATGTTGAATTTTTTAAACTGAATTTTTTACACTGAATTTTTTTACATTCAACATGTGTTGAACAGATGTTGAATTTTTTACACAATTTTTTTGAAATGTTGAATTTTTTACACTGAATCTTTTTGAGATGTTGAATTTTTTGAGATGTTGAATTTTTTTGAGATGTTGAATTTTTTACACTGAATCTTTTTGAGATGTTGAATTTTTTTACATTCAACATGTGTTGAACAGATGATTTTTTTTTAGTTTTTTTACACTGAATCTTTTTGAGATGTTGAATTTTTTTGAGATGTTGAATCTTTTTGAGATGTTGAGTTTTTTTACACTGAATTTTTTGAGATGTTGAATTTTTTACACTGATTTTTTTTACATTCAACATGTGTTGAACAGATGTTGAATTTTTTTTAGTTTTTTTACACTGAATCTTTTTGAGATGTTGAATTTTTTTAAACTGAATTTTTTGAGATGTTGAATTTTTTACACTGATTTTTTTTACATTCAACATGTGTTGAACAGATGTTGAATTTTTTTACACTGAATCTTTTTACACTGAATCTTTTTGAGATGTTGAATTTTTTTTACACTGAATCTTTTTGAGATGTTGAATTTTTTTTACACTGAATCTTTTTGAGATGTTGAATTTTTTTAAACTGAATTTTTTTTAACTGAATTTTTTGAGATGTTGAATTTTTTTGAGATGTTGAATTTTTTTGAGATGTTGAATTTTTTTGAAATGTTGAATTTTTTGAGATGTTGAATTTTTTTGAGATGTTGAATTTTTTTACACTGAATCTTTTTACACTGAATCTTTTTGAGATGTTAAATTTTTTTGAGATGTTGAATCTTTTTGAGATGTTGAGTTTTTTTACACTGAATCTTTTTACACTGAATCTTTTTGAGATGTTGAATTTTTTTAAACTGAATTTTTTGAGATGTTGAATTTTTTACACTGATTTTTTTTACATTCAACATGTGTTGAACAGATGTTGAATTTTTTTTAGTTTTTTTACACTGAATTTTTTTGAGATGTTGAATTTTTTACACTGAATCTTTTTGAGATGTTGAATTTTTTTACATTCAACATGTGTTGAACAGATGTTGAATTTTTTTAGTTTTTTTACACTGAATCTTTTTGAGATGTTGAGTTTTTTTACACTGAATCTTTTTGAAATGTTGAATTTTTTTGACATGTTGAATTTTTTGAGATGTTTAACTTTTTTAGTTTTTTGAGATGTTGAATTTTTTTGAGATGTTGAATTTTTTGAGATGTTGAATTTTTTGAGATGTTAATTTTTTTACACTGAATCTTTTTACACTGAATCTTTTTGAGATGTTAATTTTTTTACACTGAATCTTTTTACACTGAATCTTTTTGAGATGTTGAATTTTTTTTACACTGAATCTTTTTGAGATGTTGAATTTTTTTGAGATGTTGAATTTTTTTGAGATGTTGAACTTTTTTAAACTGAATTTTTTTAAACTGAATTTTTTGAGATGTTGAATTTTTTTGAGATGTTGAATTTTTTTGAAATGTTGAATTTTTTGAGATGTTGAATTTTTTTACACTGAATCTTTTTACACTGAATCTTTTTACACTGAATCTTTTTGAGATGTTAAATTTTTTTGAGATGTTGAATCTTTTTGAGATGTTGAGTTTTTTTAACACTGAATCTTTTTACACTGAATCTTTTTGAGATGTTGAATTTTTTTAAACTGAATTTTTTGAGATGTTGAATTTTTTACACTGATTTTTTTTACATTCAACATGTGTTGAACAGATGTTGAATTTTTTTTAGTTTTTTTACACTGAATTTTTTTGAGATGTTGAATTTTTTACACTGAATCTTTTTGAGATGTTGAATTTTTTTACATTCAACATGTGTTGAACAGATGTTGAATTTTTTTTAGTTTTTTTACACTGAATCTTTTTGAGATGTTGAGTTTTTTTACACTGAATCTTTTTGAAATGTTGAATTTTTTTGACATGTTGAATTTTTTGAGATGTTTAACTTTTTTAGTTTTTTGAGATGTTGAATTTTTTGAGATGTTGAATTTTTTTGAGATGTTGAATTTTTTACACTGAATCTTTTTGAGATGTTGATTTTTTTTAAACTGAATTTTTTGAGATGTTGAATTTTTTTACACTGAATCTTTTTGAGATGTTGATTTTTTTAAACTGAAATTTTTGAGATGTTGAATTTTTTTGACATGTTGAATTTTTTTGAAATGTTGAATTTTTTGAAATGTTGAATTTTTTTTAGATGTTGAATTTTTTACACAATTTTTTTGAAATGTTGAATTTTTTACACATTTTTTTTGAAATGTTGAATTTTTTACACTGAATCTTTTTGAGATGTTGAATTTTTTTGAGATGTTGAATTTTTGAGATGTTTAACTTTTTTAGTTTTTTGAGATGTTGAATTTTTTGAGATGTTGAATTTTTTTGAGATGTTGAATTTTTTACACTGAATCTTTTTGAGATGTTGAATTTTTTTGAGATGTTGAATCTTTTTGAGATGTTGAGTTTTTTGAGATGTTTCATTTTTTTGAGATGTTGAATTTTTTTGAAATGTTGAATTTTTTGAGATGTTTAATCTTTTTGAGATGTTGAGTTTTTTTACACTGAATCTTTTTACACTGAATCTTTTTGAGATGTTGAATTTTTTTAAACTGAATTTTTTGAGATGTTGAATTTTTTACACTGAATCTTTTTGAGATGTTGAATTTTTTTGAGATGTTGAATTTTTGAGATGTTTAACTTTTTTAGTTTTTTGAGATGTTGAATTTTTTGAGATGTTGAATTTTTTTGAGATGTTGAATTTTTTACACTGAATCTTTTTGAGATGTTGAATTTTTTTGAGATGTTGAACTTTTTTAAACTGAATTTTTTTAAACTGAATTTTTTGAGATGTTGAATTTTTTTGAGATGTTGAATTTTTTTGAAATGTTGAATTTTTTGAGATGTTGAATTTTTTTACACTGAATCTTTTTACACTGAATCTTTTTACACTGAATCTTTTTGAGATGTTAAATTTTTTTGAGATGTTGAATCTTTTTGAGATGTTGAGTTTTTTTAACACTGAATCTTTTTACACTGAATCTTTTTGAGATGTTGAATTTTTTTAAACTGAATTTTTTGAGATGTTGAATTTTTTACACTGATTTTTTTTACATTCAACATGTGTTGAACAGATGTTGAATTTTTTTTAGTTTTTTTACACTGAATTTTTTTGAGATGTTGAATTTTTTACACTGAATCTTTTTGAGATGTTGAATTTTTTTTAGTTTTTTTACACTGAATCTTTTTGAGATGTTGAGTTTTTTTACACTGAATCTTTTTGAAATGTTGAATTTTTTTGACATGTTGAATTTTTTGAGATGTTTAACTTTTTTAGTTTTTTGAGATGTTGAATTTTTTGAGATGTTGAATTTTTTTGAGATGTTGAATTTTTTACACTGAATCTTTTTGAGATGTTGATTTTTTTTAAACTGAATTTTTTGAGATGTTGAATTTTTTTACACTGAATCTTTTTGAGATGTTGATTTTTTTAAACTGAAATTTTTGAGATGTTGAATTTTTTTGACATGTTGAATTTTTTTGAAATGTTGAATTTTTTGAAATGTCTAATTTTTTTTAGATGTTGAATTTTTTACACAATTTTTTTGAAATGTTGAATTTTTTACACAATTTTTTTGAAATGTTGAATTTTTTACACTGAATCTTTTTGAGATGTTGAATTTTTTTGAGATGTTGAATTTTTGAGATGTTTAACTTTTTTAGTTTTTTGAGATGTTGAATTTTTTGAGATGTTGAATTTTTTTGAGATGTTGAATTTTTTACACTGAATCTTTTTGAGATGTTGAATTTTTTTGAGATGTTGAATCTTTTTGAGATGTTGAGTTTTTTGAGATGTTTAATTTTTTTGAGATGTTTAATTTTTTTGAGATGTTGAATTTTTTTGAAATGTTGAATTTTTTGAGATGTTTAATCTTTTTGAGATGTTGAGTTTTTTTACACTGAATCTTTTTACACTGAATCTTTTTGAGATGTTGAATTTTTTTAAACTGAATTTTTTGAGATGTTGAATTTTTTACACTGAATCTTTTTGAGATGTTGAATTTTTTTGAGATGTTGAATTTTTGAGATGTTTAACTTTTTTAGTTTTTTGAGATGTTGAATTTTTTGAGATGTTGAATTTTTTTGAGATGTTGAATTTTTTACACTGAATCTTTTTGAGATGTTGAATTTTTTTGAGATGTTGAATCTTTTTGAGATGTTGAGTTTTTTGAGATGTTTAATTTTTTTGAGATGTTGAATTTTTTTGAAATGTTGAATTTTTTGAGATGTTTAATCTTTTTGAGATGTTGAGTTTTTTTACACTGAATCTTTTTACACTGAATCTTTTTGAGATGTTGAATTTTTTTAAACTGAATTTTTTGAGATGTTGAATTTTTTACACTGATTTTTTTTACATTCAACATGTGTTGAACAGATGTTGAATTTTTTTTAGTTTTTTTACACTGAATTTTTTTGAGATGTTGAATTTTTTACACTGAATCTTTTTGAGATGTTGAATTTTTTACATTCAACATGTGTTGAACAGATGTTGATTTTTTTTTAGTTTTTTTACACTGAATCTTTTTGAGATGTTGAATTTTTTTGAGATGTTGAATTTTTTTGAGATGTTGAATCTTTTTGAGATGTTGAGTTTTTTTACACTGAATCTTTTTACACTGAATCTTTTTGAGATGTTAATTTTTTTACACTGAATCTTTTTACACTGAATCTTTTTGAGATGTTGAATTTTTTTTACACTGAATCTTTTTGAGATGTTGAATTTTTTTGAGATGTTGAATTTTTTTGAGATGTTGAACTTTTTTAAACTGAATTTTTTTAAACTGAATTTTTTGAGATGTTGAATTTTTTTGAGATGTTGAATTTTTTTGAAATGTTGAATTTTTTGAGATGTTGAATTTTTTTGAGATGTTGAATTTTTTTACACTGAATCTTTTTACACTGAATCTTTTTGAGGTGTTAAATTTTTTTGAGATGTTGAATCTTTTTGAGATGTTGAGTTTTTTTACACTGAATCTTTTTACACTGAATCTTTTTGAGATGTTGAATTTTTTTAAACTGAATTTTTTGAGATGTTGAATTTTTTTGAGATGTTGAATTTTTTCGAGATGTTGAATTTTTTACACTGAATCTTTTTGAAATGTTGAATTTTTTTGAGATGTTGAATTTTTTGAGATGTTTAACTTTTTTAGTTTTTTGAGATGTTGAATTTTTTGAGATGTTGAATTTTTTTGAGATGTTGAATTTTTTACACTGAATCTTTTTGAGATGTTGAATTTTTTTGAGATGTTGAATCTTTTTGAGATGTTGAGTTTTTTGAGATGTTTAATTTTTTTGAGATGTTGAATTTTTTTGAAATGTTGAATTTTTTGAGATGTTTAATCTTTTTGAGATGTTGAGTTTTTTTACACTGAATCTTTTTACACTGAATCTTTTTGAGATGTTGAATTTTTTTAAACTGAATTTTTTGAGATGTTGAATTTTTTACAGTGATTTTTTTTACATTCAACATGTGTTGAACAGATGTTGAATTTTTTTTAGTTTTTTTACACTGAATTTTTTTGAGATGTTGAATTTTTTACACTGAATCTTTTTGAGATGTTGAATTTTTTTGAGATGTTGAATCTTTTTGAGATGTTGAGTTTTTTTACACTGAATCTTTTTACACTGAATCTTTTTGAGATGTTGAATTTTTTTAAACTGAATTTTTTGAGATGTTGAATTTTTTACACTGATTTTTTTTACATTCAACATGTGTTGAACAGATGTTGAATTTTTTTTAGTTTTTTTACACTGAATCTTTTTGAGATGTTGAATTTTTTTGAGATGTTGAACTTTTTTGAGATGTTGAATTTTTTTGAGATGTTGAATTTTTTTGAGATGTTGAATTTTTTGAGATGTTGAACTTTTTTAGTTTTTTGAGATGTTGAATTCTTATACTGAATCTTTTTGAGATGTTGAGTTTTTTTACACTGAATCTTTTTACACTGAATCTTTTTGAGATGTTGAATTTTTTACACTGATTTTTTTTACATTCAACATTTGTTGAACAGATGTTGATTTTTTTTTAATTTTTTTACACTGAATCTTTTTGAGATGTTGAATTTTTTTAAACTGAATTTTTTGAGATGTTGAATTTTTTTGAGATGTTGAATTTTTTGAGATGTTAATTTTTTTACACTTAATCTTTTTACACTGAATCTTTTTGAGATGTTAATTTTTTTTACACTGAATCTTTTTACACTGAATCTTTTTACACTGAATCTTTTTGAGATGTTGAATTTTTTTTACACTGAATCTTTTTGAGATGTTGATTTTTTTACACTGAATCTTTTTGAGATGTTGATTTTTTTTAAACTGAATTTTTTGAGATGTTGAATTTTTTTACACTGAATCTTTTTGAGATGTTGATTTTTTTTAAACTGAATTTTTTGAGATGTTGAATTTTTTTACACTGAATCTTTTTACACTGAATCTTTTTGAGATGTTGAATTTTTTTACACTGAATCTTTTTACACTGAATCTTTTTGAGATGTTGAATTTTTTTAAACTGAATTTTTTGAGATGTTGAATTTTTTACACTGATTTTTTTTACATTCAACATGTGTTGAACAGATGTTGAATTTTTTTTAGTTTTTTTACACTGAATCTTTTTGAGATGTTGAATTTTTTTAAACTGAATTTTTTGAGATGTTGAATTTTTTTGAGATGTTGAATTTTTTTGAGATGTTGAATTTTTTACACTGAATCTTTTTGAGATGTTGAATTTTTTTGAGATGTTGAATTTTTTATACTGAATTTTTTTACATTCAACATGTGTTGAACAGATGTTGAATTTTTTACACAATCTTTTTGAAATGTTGAATTTTTTTGAGATGTTGAATTTTTTGAGATGTTGAATTTTTTGAGATGTTTTTTAGTTTTTTGAGATGTTGAATTCTTACACTGATTTTTTTTACATTCAACATGTGTTGAACAGATGTTGAATTTTTTTTAGTTTTTTTACACTGAATTGAGATGTTGAATTTTTTTACACTGAATCTTTTTGAGATGTTGAATTGTTTTAAACTGAATTTTTGGAGATGTTAAATTTTTTTGAGATGTTGAATCTTTTTGAGATGTTGAGTTTTTTTACACTGAATCTTTTTACACTGAATCTTTTTGAGATGTTGAATTTTTTTAAACTGAATTTTTTGAGATGTTGAATTTTTTACACTGATTTTTTTTACATTCAACATGTGTTGAACAGATGTTGAATTTTTTTTAGTTTTTTTACACTGAATCTTTTTGAGATGTTGAATTTTTTTGAGATGAACTTTTTTGAGATGTTGAATTTTTTTGAGATGTTGAATTTTTTTGAGATGTTGAATTTTTTGAGATGTTGAACTTTTTTAGTTTTTTGAGATGTTGAATTCTTATACTGAATCTTTTTGAGATGTTGAGTTTTTTTACACTGAATCTTTTTACACTGAATCTTTTTGAGATGTTGAATTTTTTACACTGATTTTTTTTACATTCAACATGTGTTGGAACAGATGTTGAATTTTTTTTAATTTTTTTACACTGAATCTTTTTGAGATGTTGAATTTTTTTAAACTGAATTTTTTGAGATGTTGAATTTTTTTGAGATGTTGAATTTTTTCGAGATGTTGAATTTTTTACACTGAATCTTTTTGAAATGTTGAATTTTTTTGAGATGTTGAATTTTTTGAGATGTTTAACTTTTTTAGTTTTTTGAGATGTTGAATTTTTTTGAGATGTTGAATTTTTTGAGATGTTGAATTTTTTGAGATGTTAATTTTTTTACACTGAATCTTTTTACACTGAATCTTTTTACACTGAATCTTTTTGAGATGTTGATTTTTTTTTACACTGAATCTTTTTGAGATGTTGATTTTTTTTAAACTGAATTTTTTGAGATGTTGAATTTTTTTACACTGAATCTTTTTGAGATGTTGATTTTTTTTAAACTGAATTTTTTGAGATGTTGAATTTTTTACACTGATTTTTTTTACATTCAACATGTGTTGAACAGATGTTGAATTTTTTTTAGTTTTTTTACACTGAATCTTTTTGAGATGTTGAATTTTTTTAAACTGAATTTTTTGAGATGTTGAATTTTTTTGAGATGTTGAATTTTTTTGAGATGTTGAATTTTTTACACTGAATCTTTTTGAGATGTTGAACCTTTTTGAGATGTTGAATTTTTTATACTGAATTTTTTTACATTCAACATGTGTTGAACAGATGTTGAATTTTTTACACAATCTTTTTGAAATGTTGAATTTTTTTGAGATGTTGAATTTTTTGAGAT
The DNA here is from genome assembly GCF_027409825.1 of Scomber japonicus. Taxonomy (NCBI): domain Eukaryota; kingdom Metazoa; phylum Chordata; class Actinopteri; order Scombriformes; family Scombridae; genus Scomber; species Scomber japonicus. The sequence continues at coordinate 34,058,241 of NC_070584.1, forward strand.
GTTGAATTTTTTGAGATGTTTTTTAGTTTTTTGAGATGTTGAATTCTTACACTGAATCTTTTTGAGATGTTGAATTTTTTTACACTGAATCTTTTTGAGATGTTGAATTGTTTTAAACTGAATTTTTGGAGATGTTAAATTTTTTTGAGATGTTGAATCTTTTTGAGATGTTTAATTTTTTTTGAGATGTTGAATTTTTTACACTGAATTTTTTTGAGATGTTAATTTTTTGAGATGTTGAATTTTTTTGAGATGTTGAATGTTTTTGAGATGTTGAATTTTTTTGAGATGTTGAATTTTTTGAGATGTTGAATTTTTTTGAGATGTTGAATCTTTTTGAGATGTTGAATTTTTTTGAGATGTTGAATTTTTTGAGATGTTTAATTTTTTTGAGATGTTGAATTTTTTTGAAATGTTGAATTTTTTGAGATGTTTAATCTTTTTGAGATGTTGAATTTTTTTACACTGATTTTTTTTGAGATGTTGAATTTTTTTGAGATGTTGAATTTTTTGGGATGTTGAATCTTTTTGAGATGTTGAATTTTTTTGAGATGTTGAATTTTTTTAAACTGAATTTTTTTAGGTGAATTTTTACATTCAACATGTGTTGAACAGAGGTTGAATTTTTTTTGAGAAGTTAGATGTGTGTGTGGTTAGTTAACCTTCCTGTCGTCTTTCAGGGTCAAATTGACACCATCTCTTTTCAAACCAGCTCACACACAAACACAAACAGACACAGTTAGTTTTATAGTTTCTTTATTTAATATTTCCACACTGTTTTCCATTAAACCCACATTCCTGTGTTATAGACTATAACTGTACACTGTGTCTGTATAAGATGCTCTACACAGGTAATAACAGGCACAAGGTGAAGCTCAGGTATTTTTCACAGGATCGGACCGGTCTCCACGGCAACCGCATCCAACATGAAGGAGTGAAAGAGGTCGGTTTCCTTCATCGCGGGATCTACCGTTTAAAAAAAAAAGAAGAAAAAAAGGCACATGGACGTTTTGTGAAGGCACTTAGAAGAGCTACTTCTTCAGGTCCCTTTTCTTTAAAAAATAAAATAAAATAAAAAAATAAAAATCCTTCAGTAGGTGAAAAATAATCACGTAAATGTTTCAGCTTCAGTAAGAAATGGGAACCAGCTGATGGAGGTTTAACCCTCCTGTTGTCCTCAGGTCAAGGAAGGAAGGAAGGAAGGAAAGAGGGAGGGAGGGAGGGAGGAAGGGAGGAAGGGAGGGAGAGAGGAGGGAGGAAGGAAGGACGGAAGGGAGGGAGGGAGGGAGGAAGGAGAGAAAGGAGGGAGGGAGGGAGGGAGGAAAGGTGGGAGGGAAGGAGGAAGGAAGGAAAAGAGGAAGGAAAGAAGGAGGAAGGAAGGAAGTAAGGAGAGAAAGAGGAAGGAAGTAAGGAAAGAAGGAAGGAGGGAGGGAGGAAGGAAGGAAGGAGGGAAAGAGGAAGGAAGTAAGGAGAGAAGGAAGGAAGGAGGGAGGAAGGAAGGAATGGAAGAAGGAAGGAATTAAAAAAGGAAGAAGGAAGGAAAGGAGTAGGGAGGGAGGGAGGAAGGAAAGGAGTAAGGAAGGATGGAAGGAGGTGAGGAAAGAAGTATGGAAGGAGGGGAAGAACAAAGGAAAAATTAAAGAAAGACGAAGGAAGGGAGGAAAGAAGGAGGGAAGGAAGGAAGGAGGTCAATAGTCAAAAGAGAGACGGGGCCAGTTTGACCCGGGAGGACGACAGGAGGTTTAATATATTCATGTTGAACGATATAAATCTCTGATGATTATTTTAACGCTGCTGCGACATCTACTAGTTTAATTAAAGGAATAATTTCACATTTTGGGAAATATGCTTATTAGTTTTCTATCAGAGTAAAATCAGAAGATGGAAGTTTAGTCTCAGCTCCTCTAAAACTCACTAATTAACATGTTTTTATCTTGTAATGTAAAAATTAGTTTGTTTTTAGTTATTTATAGTAACTCTATAAATAATAAGACATTTACATTTTTATATTATAATGTTTCTGTTTGTGTTCAGATTAAAGAAAAACCTGCAATAATGTGTTAATGAATGAGCTTTAGAGGTGCTTTTATTCCTACTGTGGAGCCATGCTAACAGTTCCCATCTACTTCCAGTCTTTATGCTAAGCTAAGCTAACCACAGTGGATCATCTGACAGACACAAAATTACATTAAATCCATTAAATGTATGTTTATCTATGTTAAGTGCCAGTTCAGGATTATCTGAGTTTAACAGTCGTAATTTGAAGACGATAAACTCATAATTATAATAACTCCTTTATGTCATTGCTGAGCTCAAGATGGTTTCTATGGTAACTGAGTTTGACGTTCGAGGGTTTAAAATACGGTGCATTAACAAAATTACAACTTAAATGCATTAAATGTGTTTAATTACATTACAGAGGCAGAGGGCGAGGCGTCATGTTAAGTACCAGGTCGGGTGTGTTGGGACTATTTTTTTTATTTTTTAAGGCGCAATTATGTAATTTACAGGCGAGAAACTCATAATTACAATTATTCCTTTATGTCATTGAACGCATCATGAAGGGATTTCCCCTGTTCGTTATGTTTACGTTCAGTGTTTCTTATTAAAACTCACTGTGTGAATCCTTTAGGTCCAACAAACATGATGAATGAGTTTCCTTCCTCATTAAATATTTTAAATCCTTCAGTTTAAAGTTTCACATTTATGTTTACAAGCTTTCAGTCTTCTTCTTCTTCTCTTCCTTTTGTTGGAGCATTAAAGGTATCACCTGAACATCAGTGGAGTTTATTTTGTCCTTTTCATCCTTTCTAGATGCAGATTATAATAAGTGCTCTATTAATAAACTTTATGATTACTATAATTATTAGATTAAATGCTCCTTTAAATTCTCCTTTAACATGATCATGAGGTTTATTTAACTCTCTAAGAAAGAATAAGCATATTTCCCAAAATTGTTTAAATATTCCTTTAAAATAAAACAGATTAATGAACCTAAAAAAAGTCTCTTTTCTGACTAAAATAGTTTTAAATCTACTTTTTCTAAATTAATCTGATGCTAAAGTAATTTCCATGTACATTCCTGTAAATCTCAGAGAGCAGATGTTTTGATTTGTATAAATAATTTATCTGATTTTCATGCATAAAATGTCCCTTTGGAAGCTTTTGTGATCTTTCCTCGAGAGTCTTTTCCTTGTTTTTTCACGCCGACTCTTTTCTTTATATTCTAGTGATAATTTGATTCCTTTCAGCAGAACATTTTATAATTATTTGGTCCCATATTTGGTCCTTCCTGTCCTGAGACGCTTCACTCCTCCGTCGGTACTCCGCTGGGATACCGCTGCAGCAGCTCCTCCACCTCGATCACCTCCACCACCAGGTTACGGATCTCTTTGATGCAATCCAGAGGCGCATCATCAGGGTTGGACGGTACTTCCTGTTTGGCTTCAGGACTGGACGGTACTTCCTGTTTGGCTTCAGGACTGGACGGTACTTCCTGTTTGGCGGGTTCATCCTGAGCTTCTGCCGCCTCCACCGATTCCACGCTCACAGCTTCTGTCTCCTCGTTAGTAGTTTTGTCATCTGAGCTCGCAGGTTTGACCTCCTCTACCTCTGCGACATCAGTGGTTGCCATGACGACGTCCTCACAGCTCTGCAAAGCTTTCGTCTCCTCCGTGGACTCCACATCTGACGGTGGTGACACGCTTCCTGCCGACGCATCCAGAGAGTTGGGCTCAGCTCTCTCATCTTCCTCTGCCTTCAGGTCAGAGTTGGGTGTAATTACAGCCGCTTCGCCACCAGAGGGAGCCGCTGACTCATGTTGAGCCTCATCACTGCTGCTGGCTGCACATTGGGAACCAGTACATTCTTCTGCAGGGCTCACTGGTTCAGGTTCAGGTTCAGGCTCTGCAGCTTCAGCAGGAGCTTCACTGTGTGCTGCAGCTTCTTCTACATCTGCTTTTATACTTTCTACAACAGTGGTGATTTCTGACGAGGTGATTTCTGCGTCCGTGTTCTGGATCTGCGGCTCAGGACTCGTCTCAGCTTCAGTTGTTTCAGTGAAGATCTCTTTCTCTTTCTCTTCTTGGATCTCAGTCTGTGCAGCTGCTGCTCCTCCGCTAACATCCTGCGTCTCAGTCACAGCTGCTGTCTCTGCTGGAGCTGCAGCTGGAGCCTCCGATGCTTCAGGTGATTCAGGTACGACAGCTGCATCAGAAGCCTCAGGTGTCTCGGATACGATGGGTACAGCAGGTGTTTCAGGTGTTTCAGGTGCAACAGAAGCCTCAGATTTCTCGGGTTCGACAGGTGCTTCAGGTGTGACAGTGCTGCTGGTCTCTGCCTGCACAGTCTGGATGATTTCTTCTGCTTTGGCGGCTGGTTGCTCCTCCTGATTGACAGTGACGCTCGTAGCAGTTTCTTTCTGTTCGATCTCTCCCAGCGGAGTCTCGATGACCGTAACACCTGCAGAGGGTTCGCTCTGCTGCAGCACATCGTCCTTTTTCTCCTCCTTCTGCTCCTTCTTGGGGCTGGAAGACAAACCATTGACCACGAGAGGAGAGGGAGGGGATGGAGGAGGGGGCTCAGAGGAGGTTTTAGCAGGAGAGGCCAGCAGCATGGCGGGGCTGCCAGGAGTTGACCGAGACGGAGAGGAGAGGCTGGAGCGGCTGGACTCGCTCAGCAGATCTCTGCTGTCTGTGAACAGGTTGTACTTCTTCAGGCTTGCCGCTTCCTTCACCACTACAGGAAAACAAGGCAAACAGGAACAGGAAGTATTAGACAGAGGGTTCGTTTGGCTGATTTAACATCTGTAAAGCCTAACGTGTCGGTGTGATCGTACCTTGTGTGACTTCCTTGTCCAGAGTTTGGAGGAGGATTCCTTCGTAAACGTTCTCGACGTGGATGAAGTTTGAGTGATCAGCGTAGACGGACGACTCCAGAGCCTGAAGCTCCTGTAGAGAGAAAAGACACGAGGGTCAAACTTTATTTAGTAGTTTAACACATTTTAGTCTGTTCAGCCTTCATCAGGTGAAAAAATCAGGTGTGCAGAGATTCTTTCTTAATATTCAGTCAAACAGAAGATGAAGTTTAATCATTTTCAGGTTTATGATCTGTTGAAGAGGATCAGCCACTGAAAGAAGTTTTCCTCTCTGTAGTAATTCCTGCTGTTCATACTGACTATTAAAAGATCTGCTTCAAATGTGCTTTCAATGTAAAGTGATGGAGGACTAAATCCACAGTGTTTTCACGCAGTCATTTCAAGTATCTGATCAGCTTCTATTGAGCTTCATCAGTGTGAGTTAGTCATATCAAGTGATATCTGACACATTTACAGTCTGTTTAGCATCAGATTCCCTCTTAGAGTCCAGTTTGGGGACCTCAGAATCTCGTCTCTGCTTTATGTGGTTAATATTGTTCTGTTGGACTCTACAGGTGAAGTGGTTGGGATGAGAGTTAGCACCTCCAAATCTGAGGCCATGGTGGTCTGCTGGAAAAAGATGGACTGCCCCTTCAGGGTTAGGGGGGTTGGGGGGGGGGGGGATGTCCCTGCCCCAAGCGGAGGAGTTTAAGTATGTGGGGGTCTTCTTCACAGTGACGGTCAGATGGATGGGTGCAACATCAGTAGTGATGACCATCCTGGTGAAGAAAGAGCTGAGCCTGAAGGTGAAGCTCTCAGTTTAGCAGTCAGTCTACGTCCCAACCCTCACCTATGCTCACCAGCTGTTGAGCTGTGATGGAAGTATAGTAACAAAAAGACTTTGCTACTAAAAACACTGTAACGTTGAAACATAGAAGATGAAGATTTGACTCATTTGGACGCTGAAGCTTCATATTAGCTTCAAATCAACTTTTAAATCCATGTTTCCACAGAAGGAGGCCTGTGGGTTTAGTCCTCCATCACTTCCTGTTAACATGATGAAGGATCTAATGCTCAGTATGAACAGGAGGAATCATTACACACACATAAACACACTTCATGTTTATTTAGACTCCAGACTGTTGTTGAGGACAGACTTGAAAAACTGTGAACTGCTCTTTATATGTGGCAGCAGCTCTACAGGTGTGTGTGTGTGTGTGTGTGTGTGTGTGTGTGTGTGTGTGTGTGTGTGTGTGTGTGTGTGTGACTCACAGTTTTGCAGGTGGGAGCCAGGTTCTTCTTGATGAAGGGCAGAGTGATGGAGACCAAAGCGTCCTGGAAACTCCTCTTCCTCACTGTGCTGCTGTCATAGTCGTATTGCTGCAGGACACACAGGAGGTCAAAGGTCATGTGGAGTTTATTTACAACTATAAAAACATTTCATCACCATCACTTTGAAACAGTTAAAACTCATAATTCAGACTAATTAATTGCAGTATTGGTGATCAAACCTTGAGTACTCTGTGTTTGGCCTTCTCGATGGCTGAGCCGGCTCCATCTGGATTATCCTGCACCGCTTTATAGAGGAGCTGCTCAAACGTGCACGCTGCGTTCTCCATCAGCTGAGTCCGAAAACACACACACACACACACACACACACACACACACACACACACACACACACACACACACACAGACTGTAAACAGCTGCAGAATGATTCATCATGAGTTCAGCTCAGAAACGCTGAATCAATATAATGAAACATCTGTTACAATCACAAGTGTGTCATAAATGTTTAAAATGTAAAATTACTGAGTCAGAAGATTCCTCACTGTGTGTTTGTGTGTGTGTGTGTGTGTGTGTGTGTGTGTGTGTGTGTGTGTGTGTGTGTACCTGCTGCAGGTCTATCTGAGCGCTGTGTATCACTCCGATGATGTCTGAGAAACCAAATCTCTCCTGCAGATGTTGCAACTTCTGCTGCAGTGTGCCGATCTTCTGGTAGCAGCTCAGCAGGTTCGGCCTCGCCATGTCTGCTAGAGCCTGAGGGAGGGAGGGAGGGGGAGAGAGAGAGAGAGAGACAGAGAGACAGAGAGAGAGAGAGAGAGAGAGAGAGGGGGAGAGGGAGAGAGAGAGAGAGAGAGAAACTTTACTGTAAAATCCAGATGTTTTTATATGTATCTGTGTTTCATGCTCAGTAACTTCTGCTTTACTCTGAGACTGAAAACATGATCACGGTTATTAGTGTTTGGAGCGAGCAGCTGCACTGAGTCACATGTTTGTGACTTTGGACACACGAACACACGGACACACACGGACACACACGGACACACACGGACACACACGGACACACACACACACACACACACTCTCTACTTGTTTGTAGATCAGTTCATTGTTGGTTTGACTGCACATGAGATTTATTGATTATATAGAACATTGTAAGACATCCTTTAAGAAGCTGGTGCCTACATTACCCACAATGCAACTCAGCTGCAGACATTTAGGTGTCAGGGCTTCAGGTGTGTTTTCTATCAGCTGATGCACCCTCAAACTCGTAAATATGAGGACAAATATTCAGTTTGGTGCTGATGTGTCTGATTTATTTCCTTCTTCAGTTTGTCTGAGCTCCAGTGACAGAAAGAAAAGTTTAAAAAAAAGGAGAAATGTGAACAAACCTTCTTGATTTCATCGTTCTTGGCTCCCTGCAGGTATTGCTGACACACCTGGTCCATCATGCTCTCGCTCAGCTGTCGTCCGTCCTGGAAACCGGAGCTGATCGGCTCCATCAGCTCCTCCAGAACGGAGCCGAGGTACGGCTGCACGCTCTCACTGCACAGCTTCTCTGCTGGCTCCAAAACTTTGGCTGAAGAAAGAAAAACATTTATTTAATTTATTTACGGAGCACAAACCTGAGAGGAAGTTTAACTATAGAGCATCATCTGTTTTTTACTACTGCGTTATAACTCTTAAAGGAGGAGTGAGTTTATCTATCTGTAATCATTCCTCCTTCTGTGTAAACATCTAATGTAATATGAAGCTTCATATCAACCACATGTCTGAAGAGAGAGAGAGAAAGAAAGAAAGAAAGAAAGAAAGAAAGAAAGAAAGAAAGAAAGAAAGAAGGAGAATAAATGAGTCAAATCTTCTATGACCTTAACTCTTTCTCCAAAAAACTTCTTTGTCACTGAGCTGATCTGATTATCTGATGAATCTGTGATGACTCATGATCATAATTACAGAGCTCAGCTTTATTTCCCAGCAGCTGATCATCATCATCATCATCATCATCATCATCATCATCATCATCATCATCATCATCATCATCCATCCAGCAGCATCATTCATCTATCAGAGAGGAATGCGGCTCATCCTGCGTGTTTATTACTGAATTTATCTAAAGCAAACGCTTTATTTTCTGCAAAGACATGAGAATCAAAGCGACCTTGATGAAATCTCTTCTCTGGCCTTGATGCGTGTGATGCATTCAGGGAGAAACTTGAAAATCTGACGATTTCACTAGTTTTTTCAGTTTTTTGGATTGGACAAATGGTTTGTAAATGCCAGTCATTTAAAAATAAGGTTCAGAGGGTTGAGATAGATTTTAATAGTCATTTAATGTGTCTTCAGATTGAAGGGGATGATTAACTATTTATCAGGTGAATTACTATATTTGGTAACTTCCATAAACGTCCTAAATATCCTCCCCATGCATATCTATGAGGATGTTAAACCATGTGGATATTTATATATAGACTGTTTGGTAAATGTTTCATTCTATAAAGCAGCGAGGAACCACATATGATAACTTCACTGACTTTGATCTGCAGCATAAAAATGAAAA
>NC_070584.1:34071937-34099437 GCF_027409825.1 Scomber japonicus
CTACTGGACTTTTGAACGGCTTGTTTAACTTTAAAACACTTCCAGACGCTTCAGTTGACAAGTCAAAAGTAAAATGCAACCTGTGTCAAAACGGAGTTTAACTACCACCGGAGTACGTGGAGTTTGAGTTAGCACCTCCACGCTAAACACCCAGGTGCAGCCAAGCCAGCCTCAGCTCCACCAAAGGAGCATTTTGGAGTGTGGGAGTCGCAGCAGAGCCGTGATTGATTCCCAGTTAAGACACTCTGGTAAGAAATGCTTTACATTATGGGCTTAAAACTGCCTTCAAATGGAAAATAACAGGATTTTAAACATGCAAGTCAAAATGCGATTAATCGTGATTAACTATGGAAATTATGCGATTAATCTCGATTAAAAAAATTAATCATTTGACAGCCCTAGTAATAATGTATGTAGTATAATAATGTATGCAGTATAACAAAGTATAGATGATGTGTTTCTGACTCACTCTGACGTCGCTGCCGATCAGCATGTCCCAGGCTTCATATCGGCCTTTGTCCTGCCGGTACAGCTGGATGGCTTTAAGGAAGGCCTGGACCTCACACGTCTTCTTCTTCAGGAAGTCTGACAGACGGAGAGAGAGAAAATAAAATACACCTTAAATAAAATAAATCAGGTTCAGTGAGGATGAAGTGATTTTTATTTCATCGCTCGTCTGCACAGAGCGGCGTTTCCCCTTTAACGTGATTAAAAAGCTCCTTTTCTGCTCCTCTGGAGTGATGAGTCTGTTACCATGGCAACTGTGGAAAAGTGATGCTGAAGTGTGTCTCTGCGTTCCTCGAGAGGTCGAAAGGTTCAAAGTTTGTCATTCAGATCACATTGAGATGAACTGTGACTATTATCAATATGATGATGTGTGTGTGTGTGTGTGTGTGTGTGTGTGTGTGTGTGTGTGTGTGTTTCAGGGTCCTACCTGGTTCTGGTGTGTGTGTGTGTGTGTGTGTGTGTGTGTGTGTGTGTGTGTGTGTGTGTGTGTGTGTGTGTGTCTGTGTGTGTGTTAGTAAGGATGAGGAGGGTCTCTGTGTGTGTGTGTGTGTGTGTGTGTGTGTGGGTGTGTGTGTGTGTGTGTGTGTACCTTGGTTCTGGTGTGTGCGTGTGTGTGCGTGTGTGTGTGTGTGTGTGTGTGTGTATATGTGTACCTTGGTTCTGGTGTGTGTGTGTGTGTGTGTGTGTGTGTGTGTGTGTGTGTGTGTGTGTGTGTGTGTACCTTGGTTCTGGTGTGTGCGTGTGTGTGCGTGTGTGTGTGTGTGTGTGTGTGTGTGTGTGTACCTTGGTTCTGGTGTGTGTGTGTGTGTTTGTGTGTGTGTGTGTCTGTGTGTGTCTGTGTGCGTACCTTGGTTCTGGTGTGTGTGTGTGTATATGTGTGTGTGTGTGTGTACCTTGGTTCTGGTGTGTGTGTGTGTGTGCGTGTGTGTGTGTGCGTGTACCTTGGTTCTGGTGTTTGTGTGTGTGTGTGTGTGCGTGTGTGCGTGTGTGTACCTTGGTTCTGGTGTGTGTGTGTGTGTGTGTGTGTGTACCTTGGTTCTGGTGCCTGATGCAGTCAGACAGGATGGAGAGGAAAGCCGCCTGCTTGACTTGCTGCCTGAAGCAGAAGTACGAGTCTCTCCTGTAGGGAAGACGCAGGTAAACAGGAAACTGACTCGGCATTCCTGACAGCGGGGGAGCAAAGTCCTCCTTCACATCTGAAACACAAACACACAAAATACACACAGGTCTGAGCTTCAATCTGGTTATTATCTCCACTAATTGATTAGTCAGAAAGTGATGAAAAACCAGAGATATGCAGTCTAAGATGGCAGAAAATAAAAGAAAGCACAAAATATTCATATTTGAGGAGCTGGAAGCAAAACATTATAACATTTTAACATTTCTTCTTTAAAGAAATGACTGTCTGTGCTGTTAGAGTCAGTCTTCCTCCTGTCTGTGCTGTTAGAGTCCCGTCAGTCTTCCTCCTGTCTGTGCTGTTAGAGTCAGTCTTCCTCCTGTCTGTGCTGTTAGAGTCTGTCTTCCTCCTGTCTGTGCTGTTAAAGTCTGTCTTCCTCCTATCTGTGCTGTTAGAGTCAGTCTTCCTCCTGTCTGTGCTGTTAGAGTCAGTCTTCCTCCTGTCTGTGCTGTTAGAGTCAGTCTTCCTCCTGTCTGTGCTGTTTAGAGTCTGTCTTCCTCCTGTCTGTGCTCTTAGAGTCCAGCTGTCTGTCTTCCTCCTGTCTGTGCTGTTAGAGTCCCGTCAGTCTTCCTCCTGTCTGTGCTGTTAGAGTCAGTCTTCCTCCTGTCTGTGCTGTTAGAGTCTGTCTTCCTCCTGTCTGTGCTGTTAGAGTCCAGCTGTCAGTCTTCCTCCTGTCTGTGCTGTTAGAGTCCAGCTGTCAGTCTTCCTCCTGTCTGTGCTGTTAGAGTCAGTCTTCCTCCTGTCTGTGCTGTTAGAGTGAGTCTGTCAGTCTCCCTCCTGTCCTTGCTGTTAGAGTCAGTCTTCCTCCTGTCTGTGATGTTAGAGTCTGTCTTCCTCCTGTCTGTGATGTTAGAGTCCGGCTGTCTGTCTTCCTCCTGTCTGTGCTGTTAGAATCAGTCTTCCTCCTGTCTGTGCTGTTAGAGTTAGTCTTCCTCCTGTCTGTGCTGTTAGAGTCCGTCTTCCTCCTGTCTGTGCTGTTAAAGTCTGTCTTCCTCCTGTCTGTGCTGTTAGAGTCCAGCTGTCAGTCTTCCTCCTGTCTGTGCTGTTAGAGTCTGTCTTCCTCCTGTCTGTGCTGTTAGAGTCCAGCTGTCTGTCTTCCTCCTGTCTGTGCTGTTAGAGTCTGTCTTCTTCCTGTCTGTGCTGTTAGAGTCCTGTCTGTCTTCCTCCTGTCTGTGCTGTTCCTCCTATCTGTGCTGTTAGAGTCAGTCTTCCTCCTGTCTGTGCTGTTAGAGTCAGTCTTCCTCCTGTCTGTGCTGTTAGAGTCAGTCTTCCTCCTGTCTGTGATGTTAGAGTCCAGCTGTCAGTCTCCCTCCTGTCTGTGCTGTTAGAGTCAGTCTTCCTCCTGTCTGTGCTGTTAGAGTCAGTCTTCCTCCTGTCTGTGCTGTTAGAGTCAGTCTTCCTCTTGTCTGTGATGTTAGAGTCAGTCTTCCTCCTGTCTGTGCTGTTAGAGTCAGTCTCCCTCCTGTCTGTGCTGTTAGAGTCAGTCTCCCTCCTGTCTGTGCTGTTAGAGTCCGTGTTCCTCCTGTCTGTGCTGTTAGAGTCAGTCTTCCTCCTGTCTGTGCTGTTAGAGTCCAGCTGTCTCTCTTCCTCCTGTCTGTGCTGTTAGAGTCCCGTCAGTCTTCCTCCTGTCTGTGCTGTTAGAGTCTGTCTTCCTCCTGTCTGTGCTGTTAGAGTCCAGCTGTCAGTCGTCCTCCTGTCTGTGCTGTTAGAGTCAGTCTTCCTCCTGTCTGTGCTGTTAGAGTCAGTCTTCTTCCTGTCTGTGCTGTTAAAGTCAGTCCTCCTCCTGTCTGTGCTGTTAGAGTCAGTCTTCCTCCTGTCTGTGCTGTTAGAGTCCGTCTTCCTCCTGTCTGTGATGTTAGAGTCAGTCTTCCTCCTGTCTGTGCTGTTAGAGTCCCGTCTGTCTTCCTCCTGTCTGTGCTGTTAGAGTCAGTCTTCCTCCTGTCTGTGCTGTTAGAGTCAGTCTCCCTCCTGTCTGTGCTGTTAGAGTCAGTCTTCCTCCTGTCTGTGCTGTTAGAGTCTGTCTTCTTCCTGTCTGTGCTGTTAGAGTCTGTCTTCCTCCTGTCTGTGCTGTTAGAGTCAATCTTCCTCCTGTCTGTGCTGTTAGAGTCCAGCTGTCTGTCTTCCTCCTGTCTGTGCTGTTAGAGTCAGTCTTCCTCCTGTCTGTGCTGTTAGAGTCAGTCTTCCTCCTGTCTGTGCTGTTAGAGTCTGTCTTCCTCCTGTCTGTGCTGTTAGAATCAGTCTTCCTCCTGTCTGTGCTGTTAGAGTCAGTCTTCCTCCTGTCTGTGCTGTTAGAGTCTGTCTCCCTCCTGTCTGTGCTGTTAGAGTCTGTCTTCCTCCTGTCTGTGCTGTTAGAGTCAGTCTTCCTCCTGTCTGTGCTGTTAGAGTCAGTCTTCCTCCTGTCTGTGCTGTTAGAGTCCAGCTGTCAGTCTTCCTCCTGTCTGTGCTGTTAGAGTCAGTCTTCTTCCTGTCTGTGCTATTTAGAGTCAGTCTTCCTCCTGTCTGTGCTGTTAGAGTGAGTCTTCCTCCTGTCTGTGCTGTTAGAGTCAGTCTTCCTCCTGTCTGTGCTGTTAGAGTCAGTCTTCCTCCTGTCTGTGCTGTTAGAGTCAGTCTTCCTCCTGTCTGTGCTGTTAGAGTCCAGCTGTCTGTCTTCCTCCTGTCTGTGCTGTTAGAGTCAGTCTTCCTCCTGTCTGTGCTGTTAGAGTCAGTCTTCCTCCTGTCTGTGCTGTTAGAGTCCCGTCTATCTTCCTCCTGTCTGTGCTGTTAGAGTCAGTCTTCCTCCTGTCTGTGCTGTTAGAGTCCCGTCTGTCTTCCTCCTGTCTGTGCTGTTAGAGTCCAGCTGTCTGTCTTCCTCCTGTCTGTGCTGTTAGAGTCTGTCTTCCTCCTGTCTGTGCTGTTAGAGTCCAGCTGTCTGTCTTCCTCCTGTCTGTGCTGTTAGAGTCTGTCTTCCTCCTGTCTGTGCTGTCAGAGTCCGGCCGTCTGCAGGTCTGAACAAGCTCAGTCACACACTCTGTTTCCAAGGAATTTACTCCAAGCTTTTCCTCTTAAATCAGCCGTGAGAATCTGTGTGTGACTCACGGCTTCCTTCAGACTGTTAACCTGCGTCAACACACCTGATCTCACCTGGATCCATGAGTCAGTCTCTGTTTAAACACTTTAATAAGGCTCCTTCAAACACGACGAGACCCAAAACAAACTCATTAACCTTTTAAATGTGAACTTTTGACTGAGTCTGATCATTTTCTCTTATTGTCAATAAACCAACAATGAACTGATCTACTAACTACTACTGTGTTTGTATCCAAAGTCCGATCAACATTATCATCCATTAGTTCATCGTGTTTCTGTCATAGACTGAATAAAAGAAATGGACGTAACATCCATGACGTCACCCATTGGTTTGTGGACTGCTGCTCGGAAGCCAATAGTTTCGAATCTAGGCAGCGCCATCTTGAAAATTTCAGGTGCATGCTGGGAAAAATAAAAACATGGATTCTACTTATATGGGTATGAGGCGGAGTCATGGGCGGAGCGGGGAGGTTGCTATGGTTACGAGGGCTGGATCTCGAGGACATTGGGCAATCAACCTGTCAATCAGGACGTAGCCACGCCATAATGCATACCCTGCTTTATCGTCACATATAAAATCAGGGAGGCCAAAATGTCCCAAATGAACATCATACTGCATTGAAGAAGGCTTTAAACTAGCGATTGAGACCATAAACACATTTTGAAAACGTTTACTGAGGTTAGAAATCAAGTGAGAAGTTGGTGAATTCTCCATTGACTTGTATAGAGACGGTCGCCCCCTAGTGGCCTTTTGATAGAATGCAGTTCTAAGTTACTTCCACGTTGGCTTCATTTCAGAGGACCAGAACTCCCCGCCTGGTTTCTGTCCAATATTCTCTCTCTTTTAGCTCTGTTTTTACTCTCCACCAGCTCCTGAGGGAAATATCTAAATGCTCCACTGTGTTCAGCAGCTAGTCTACAGATAACTGTGTGTGTAGCAGGGGGTGAGTACAGAGGCTTTTATTCTGAAAACGTCTCTATGAGAGAGAACCTGAACAGTAAAGTTGCAGCTTCACTCACTCGTATCATCAGGGAAGCATTTGTCCACCATGGCCATGTACTTCTCCTCCGTGGTCAGGACGGTGCCCCCTGTAGGCAGCAGCTTGTGGCGCGGAGGAACCCCTTTAACAAAAGTCTGATAAAACAAAGGACAGACAAAGAACAAAGGGGGAAAACAAACCAGATATTGTTAATTTGTGACTCTCAGCGTCTCAGATTGGCTCCATTTAACCATCAGTATTAGTTTCCACGCTCGTTCTCACCTCCAGACTGTCGTGACACTCCAGGCAGTAGTTGGCTCTCACCACCACGTACCTCTCCCTCCACTTCCGGGTGTCATCGAAGTAAAGCACGCCCTCCTCGTAGAGCACCTCGCCCTCCTGCAGCGCCTCCTGATTAAAACACACGAGCAAACTTTTTTTACTTCGTCAAATTTGACCCAGGACAGGATGTAAAGGTTCAAATAGTTTCATTTTTGTGCGTTTTGGGCGACTTTACTGTATGTTCTGCTGCTGATTTAGGAAGTATGAAACCAGTGAAACCATTGAGACACGTACCTTCTGCTTGAGCAGCTGTGTGATCATCTCCTTCTGCTGCTCCAGATCATCTTCTACCTGAGAGAACCGCCACACCGAGAACTGCTTCCTGTAGTACGGACTGAAGCCTTTCAGCTCCGCCTCGGCCTGATCTGGAGGAACACACAGAGAAAAAAACAGATTAGGAATATTACTCAGACACACACACACACACACACGCACAAAAACACCTTTTATTCTGGAAAAAAGGCTTCATATACTGAGTTTCCTGCTCAGATTTCACAGCAACAATAAGAAGTTGAGCGTGTTGCTGCAGGCAGAGGATGAACCAGGAAGTTAAGTTCAGCTAAAAAACACAAAGAGTCCAAGATGTGTACTCAAATGACGGCAAGACGGTTAATCATCACGATCTGTTTTCTACTCCGGCACGACAAAGAGAAACTGATCAATCTGAACCCGATGGGAGCGATCAATAAATATGAGTTCTATGATATCAGCAAGAGATTTAAGACTTATTCAGAAGATGATAAAAAAGCTCATCAAGCAAACATGAGTCAAAGCCAACATGTTGATCCTGAGGTGTCGATACAATCAGCAGTGAGGTCAAAAGGCGACAAAACAAAAGCATGAAAATGATCCTTTCAGTAAGATTCAGCTTGGTTTCACTGATACTGATACTGAAAGAGTTTAAAAGCAGATATAATATGTTTTTTATGATGTTAAACGTGGTCAAAGTACCAACATGTGAGGCAAACGTGTGTAAAAGTGCTGCCTGCAAGTCAAAACTCAGGGCTTCAACCCTTTAATATGATTATTCACAGATTATTTAAAGAGACAGGAGCTAAAACGGCCTGAACGTAGGTAGAACGTTCCGGAATCTTTGGTTGCTAAGGTGGTTGCTAAGGGGACCCTTAAAGAGACAGGAGCTAAAACGGCCTGAACGTAGGTAGAACGTTCCGGAATCTTTGGTCGCTAAGGTGGTTGCTAAGGGAAGCCTTAAAGAGACAGGAGCTAAAACGGCCTGAACATTATGTAGAATGTTCCGGAATCTTTGGTTGCTAAGGTGGTTGCTAAGGGGAGCCTTAAAGAGACAGGAGCTAAAACGGCCTGAACATTATGTAGAATGTTCCGGAATCTCTGGTCGCTAAGGTGGTTGCTAAGGGAAGCCTTAAAGAGACAGGAGCTAAAACGGCCTGAACATTATGTAGAATGTTCTGGAATCTTTGGTCGCTAAGGTGGTTGCTAAGGGGACCCTTAAAGAGACAGGAGCTAAAACGGCCTGAACGTAGGTAGAACGTTCCGGAATCTTTGGTCGCTAAGGTGGTTGCTAAGGGAAGCCTTAAAGAGACGGGAGCTAAAAACGGCTTGAACATTATGTAGAATGTTCCGGAATCTTTGGTCGCTAAGGTGGTTGCTAAGGGAAGCCTTAAAGAGACAGGAGCTAAAACGGCTTGAACATAAGTAGAATGTTCCGGAATCTTTGGTCGCTAAGGTGGTTGCTAGGCGATTGCCGGGGGGGGGGGGGGCTTAAAGAGACAGGAGGTAAAACAGCCTGTTAATAGACAGAGGCTGAACTGAGCGGCTGCATAAAGGACCAGTAGAAGATAAATAAGGAGTTTTTAACTGGAAATCATGTAAAGATATTAAAAGTAGAGACTCAGAATATTAATATAGAGCTGGAGATGAGAAGAATATGAACTCTTTAAGTCATTTATGAAGCAATTTTCTCTGGTTTCTTATACTAAAATGTGAAGATTTACTGTTTTCTTTGTTTTATATCATTAAAAACTGAATATCTTTTAGTTCTGGACTGTTAGGTGAACTTCAGCTTATGATGCATTTTCCACAATAAATCCATTGATTCATCCTGAAACAGCTATTTCACAAATGCTAAAAAAAAACTTTACTTTTTAGATTCATCTGCTAAAAACACAAACACAAAGCAGAAGCAGCTGCAGTTATAATCTCTTTGTTTGGAAGGTTGTTCATCTTT
Organism: Scomber japonicus; assembly: GCF_027409825.1. Classification (NCBI taxonomy): domain Eukaryota; kingdom Metazoa; phylum Chordata; class Actinopteri; order Scombriformes; family Scombridae; genus Scomber; species Scomber japonicus. Next base: position 34,080,216 of record NC_070584.1, read on the forward strand.
TTGCCAAAAAGCTTCACACATGACGACGCTTTCTAAAAACAAAAACCTGAGCTCAACTCCACACTCAACACTTATTTTCCATCTCTAGTCTTCCTCTGACTTAAAAACACCAGATGATTACACACACACACACACACACACACACACAAACACACACACACACACAGAGACACACACACACACACACACACAGTGATTCCTGCCCAGCACTGTAATCAGGTCAGAGAGGCTGCTGTTAGGACTCGTTAGCATCTTTTCTGGAGTTTATGAGTAATTTCTGAGCGTCTAATCAGACTGTGTGTCTCTGCAGACGACTCCAAGGCCGTTCTCACTCTACACACACCATCAACACACACACACACACACACACACACACACACTCTCACTCTCACTATACACACCATCAACCAGATCTATTTACTCTGTGTTCTCCCTGCTGGCAACGCACACAACACACACACACACACACACACACACACACACACACACACACACACACACACACACACACACACACACACACACACACACACACACACACACACACACACACACACACACACACACACACACACACACACACACACACACACACACACACACACACACACACAGGCTCAGATTTCTCTGGGCCAGATTCCTGAAGCGGGAGGATTCAGTTACTGAAGGAAAAAAGCAAACAAAGCAAACTGACACGAAACAGCTAAAAGAAGAGAGGAAGATAATTGGCACGCAGCCGCCGTCTGTTTTGACTGTTCCTTCTTTCCTTTCCTTTCCTTTCCTTTCCTTTCCTTTCCTTTCTCCCTTCCTTCCTTCACTTCTTCCTTCCTTCCTTTCCTTCGTTCTTTCCTTTCCTCCCTTCCTCCCTCCTTTCCTCTGTTCCTTCGTTCCTTTCCTCCCTTCCTTCTCTCTTTCAGTCTTTCCTCTGTCCTTCTTTCCTTCCTTCCTCTTTTCCTTTTTCCCTCCCTCCCTCCCTCCTTCCTTTCCTTCCTCCCTCCTTCTTTCCTTCCCTTCCCTTTCTCATATCCTTCTTTCCTCCCTCCTTCTCTCTTTCATTCTTTCCTTCCTTCCTCCTACCTGCCTTCTTTCGTCCTTCCTTCCTTCCTTTCCTTCCTTCCTCCCTCTTTCTTTCCTTCCTTTCTTTCCTTCCTTCCTCTTTTCCTTCCCCCCTTCCTTCTTTCCTCCCTCCCTCCCTCCCTCCTTTCCTTCCTTCCTCCTCCTTTTCTTCCTTTCTCCCTTCCTTCTTCCTTCCTTCCCTCCTCCCTTCCTTTTGTCCTTCTTTCCTCCCTCCCTCCTTCTTTCATTCCCCTCTTCCTTTCTCCCTTCCTTCCTTCCTTCCTTCTTTCCTCCCTTCCTTTTGTCCTTCCTTCCTTCCTCCCGCCCTCCTTCCTTCCTCCCGCCCTCCTTCTTTCCTTCCCTTCTTCCTTCCTCCCTTCCTCATTCTCTCTTTCATTCCTTCTTCTTTCCTCTGTCCTTTCCTTCCTTCCTCTTTTCCTTCTTTCCTCCTCCCTCCCTCCCTTTCTTCCTTCCTTCTTTCATTCCCTTCTTCCTTCCTCCCTCCTTCTCTCTTTCCTTCCCTTCTTCCTTCCTCCCTCCTTCTCTCTTTCCTTCCCTTCTTCCTTCCTCCCTCCTTCTCTCTTTCATTCCTTCTTCCCTTCCTTTCTCCCTCCCTCTCTCCTTCCTTCCTTCTTCCCTCCCTTTCTCCCTCCCTCTCTCCTTCCTTCCTTCTTCCCTCCCTCCCTCCCTCCCTCCCTCCCTCTCTCCTTCCTTCCTTCTTCCCTCCCTTTCTCCCTCCCTCTCTCCTTCCTTCCTTCTTCCCTCCCTCCCTCCCTCCCTCCCTCCCTTTCGTTCTTTCTTTCTTTCGTCCTTCCTTCCTCCTTTCCTTCCTCCCTTTCCTCCCTCCTTTCCTCCCTCCCTCCTTTCCCTCATTCCTTCCTCCCTCCCTTCTTTCCTGTGTGCAGATTTCTGGCACCAGAATTCATTAAATGAGTATTTACCCAGCTTTAAGTGCTCAAACATCTAATGGGTAATTCCCAGTGACACACCCTCCACTTAATGGATAAACATGGCCGAGTGTGCGGTCGCTGTTTATCCTCTCCTCCGCTCTACGCTGAGTGTTAATGTCGGGGTAGATCTCTCTCTGTCATTATCTCGCTGTGAAGCTCGCAGGATGGGTTTTTTTTTTTTTTTTTTAAATGGCGCAGGGCCACACAAACCCTGCTGAGCGTCACTATGGAAACAAGAAGCTGCGGCGCTCCATCACACTCTCGAGTCTCAGAGCTGAAGATGTTGGTTGCAGACGGGGAGGGGAAAAGCTCAGTTACAGAAGAAAAGATGTCTAATCCTTTCATTCTTTAACTTTATATTCAGATGAGTCATGCATCACAATGTTGAGGTTTTGTATAATATCTGTATCTGTATAATTTAACAGGAGTAAAAACTCTTATGTCCTTTTAATGATTTTAACCCTCCTGTTGTCCTCGAGTCAAGGAAGGAAGGGAGGGAGGGAGGAAAGGAGGGAGGAAGGAAGGGAGGAAGGAAGGACAGGAGGAAGGAAGGAAAGAAGTGAAGAAGAAGGAAGGGATTAAGGAGGAAGGAATTGAGGAAGAAGGAAGGAAGGAAGGGAGGAAGGAAGGCTGCTATAATAAAGTTTAATTAATTAATTTAATAACTTTTCTTTGTTGTATTCTGTTCTGTTTTCAGAAAAGGAGGGAGGAAGGAAGGTAGGAAAGGAAAGGAGGGAGGAAAGGAAAGGAGGAAGGAAGGATGGAACGCAAGAAGAAGGAAGGGAGGAAAGGAGAGAAGGGAGGAAGGAAGGGAGGACGGTAGAAAGGGAAATAGGAAGGGAAGGAAGGTAGGGGGAGGAAAGAAAGAGAGAGGGAGGGAGGGAGGGAGGGAGGAAAGGAAGAAAGGAAGGGAGTAAAGAAAAGAAGGAGGGGAGGAAGGAAAGGAAAGAAGGAAGGGAGGAAGGTAGGGGGAGGAAAGAAAGAGAGAGGGAGGGAGGGAGGAAAGGAGGAAGGAAGGATGGAAGGAAAGAAGGAGGGAAGGAAGGAACAGTCAAAACAGACGGACATTATTTTATGCTGCAATCTTTAATGCTCTATTCTAGTATTTTATTTCTCTCTCTCTTTCTATTTTTCTGTACTTTGTTTTTATCATTAGTGTGTGTGTGTGTGTATGTGTGTGTGTGTGTGTGTGTGTGTGTGCGTGTGTATGTGTGTGTGTGTGTGTGTACCCTCTAGTAACCTGCTAACCCTATAGGAAACAACCCAGCTGACATTTGGTGATGTGAGCTGTTAAAAGGTTGAACTCATCCTTCATCTACTTCCTGTCAAGATAAGTGATGGTAGCTGGAAACACACACACACACACACACACACACACACACACACACACACACACACACACACACACACACACACACACACACACACACACACACACACACACACACACACACACACACACACACACACACACACACACACACACACACACAGACACACACCAGATAACGCTTTCTATGAGCTGCTGGAAGGCGGCAGCGTCGTCTCACATGTCAAACATCATCACAGTGTCCTACAGGAAGTTACAAAAGCAGAGACATCAGAGGCTTTGTGTTCCTCGCAGCCTTTTTAACCTTCCTGTCGTCCTCCCGGGTCAAATTGACCACGTCTCTTTTGACTCTTCCTTCCTTCCTTCCTTCTACCTTTCCTTCCTTCCTCCCTTCCTTCCTTCCTCTTTTCCTCCCTCCCTCCTTACTTCCTTCCTTCCACCTTTTTTCCTTCCTTCTTCCTTTCCTTCCTACCTGCCTTCTTTCCTCCCTTCCTTCCTTCCTTCCTTCCACCTTCCCTCCCTTCCTTCCTTCCTTCCACCTTTCCTTCCTCCTTCCCTCCCTTCCTTCCTCCCTCCTTCCTTCCTTCCTTCTCTCCTTACTTCCTTCTTTTCCTCCCTTCTTACTCCTTTCCTTCCTCATTCCTTCCTTCCTTCCTTCCTCCTTCCCTCCATTCCTTCCTTCCTTCTACCTTTCCTTCCTCCCTCCCTCCCTTCCTTCCTCCCTCCTTCCTTCCTTCCTTCTCTCCTTACTTCCTTCTTTTCCTCCCTTCTTAGTCCTTTCCTTCCTCATTCCTTCCTTCCTTCCTTCCTCATTCCTTCCTTCTTCCTCACTTTCTTTCTTTCTTGCCTTCCTTCCTTCCTTCCTTCCTCCCTCCTTCCTTCCTTCTTTTCCTCCCTTCTTACTCCTTTCCTTCCTCATTCCTTCCTTCTTCCTTACTTTCTTTCTTTCCTTTCTTCCTTCCTTCCTTCCTTCCTTCCTTCTACCTTTCCTTCCTTCCTTCCTCTTTTCCTCCCTCCCTCCTTACTTTCTTCCTTCCACCTTTTTTCCTTCCTTCTACCTTTCCTTCCTCTCTGCCTTCTTTCCTCCCTCCCTTCCTTCCTTCCTTCCTTCCTCCTTCCCTCCCTTCCTTCCTCTTTTCCTCCCTCCCTCCTTACTTCCTTCCTTCCTTCCACCTTTTTTCCTTCCTCCCTCCTTACTTCCTCCTTCCTCCTTCCTCCTCCCTGCCTTCTTTCCTCCCTTCCTTCCTTCCTTCCTTCCTTCCACCTTTCCTTCCTTCCTTCTACCTTTCGTTCCTCCCTTCCTCCCTTCCTTCCTCCCTCCTTCCTTCCTTCCTTCTTTTCCTCCCTTCTTACTCCTTTCTTTCCTTCCTTCTACCTTTCCTTCCTCCCTTCCTTCCTTCCTTCCTTCCTTCTCTCCTTACTTCCTTCTTTTCCTCCCTTCCTCATTCCTTCCTTCTTCCTTAAACCTCTGCTTAGGAAGTAGTTTAACATGATTACTATCACCCACATCAATGTCCTGCTGTAGCTCATTTATACAGAGAGGATTCATCTGGAAACCGAGAAAGATGACGAATTATGAGCCTGAGAACATCACCTTTTTAAGACTGAAGAAGAGCCTCAAGTTAGATAAAAGGGCTTAATTATAACTAATAACTCATAATAATTAACCCTGGTGTGTCAGTATCAATGCAGTGTTTAACACAGGGAAGAGGAACAGAGTGAGGCTGAGTCACATTATTAACCTTCCTACAGTCTGTGCAGAACTGAGGTGTTAAATTAGCTCTCAAACCAACTCCAAGAGATAAAAAGTAGTTTAACATGATTACATTTATACAGAGAGGGTTCATCTGGAAACAGAGAAAGATAATGATTTATGAGCCTGAATTAGATAAAAGGCCTTAATTATAACTAATAACTCATTATAATTAACCCTGGTGTCTCAGTGTCTACCCTCTTTAAACTAAATGGTAAATGGACAGTACTTAAATAGCGCTCTTCTAGTCGTTATGACAACTCAGAGTGCTTTTACATTACACCCATTCATACACTGAGGAAGAGCCTCAATTTAGATTTAGATTAGGTTTAGTTAGGATCCGGCCCACATAAGATCAAATTGGGCTGTATGTGGCCCTTGAATGAAGATGAGTTTGACTCCCCTGATTTAAGACTTATAACATCAGACAAAACCCTAAAAATACCCTAAAATATGAATATAATGGTATAATGGATGAATGAGATGTCTTAATTCAGGGGGAAAGTCATGTATTCCTTAAAATGAGAGTAAGAGGAATCACTGATGCCACAAAAAAAACCTCTAGATTTTGTGTTCAGAGGTAAATCAGATGAGTTAAGTCTAGTTAAAGTTAAACAGACTCATGGTGTAAATAAGTCAGAGGTTGGTTCTTCATCATCATCATCATCAGCAGCTGCAGTTTAAGGCTCAGACCATCCTCGGGGGGACTCTCTTGTTTTTTCCTCCGAGTCTAAACAATGCAGCATTTAAAAAGGTTAGATCCGTCTCTCGTGGTCCTCCTCTGACCCCCGATCAGCTAATCAACACACACACACACACACACACACACACACACACACACACACACACAGAGAGAGAGCACAATAACCAATCATGCACACTGTGGATATCCTGCTTCCACCTCCCGAGTGACTCTCCACTCAGATGACTTTTCCTGGTGCTCGATGGTTATTTCAGAAGGTGTGTCTGGTATCTCGACACCCAGCGGACACATATCCATCAAATTCATGATCCTCAGAGGATGAATACAAATATTTTTAGCTCACCTCTGGACATAAAGTCTTTACTGTCAATCTAATGGAATACTATTGTTCTAAATATTACATTTAATCTGGAGAATCATGGAGATCAGGAAACATTTAATTATTTTATGGTTACACCATTTGACATTTTCAGGAGCATTCAGTCTTACTTTTGGTAAAAAATGGTGCAAATATCATTTAAATGATATAAAGCCAACAAAAATACTAAATGTACATTTTAACAAACCTGATGCTGCTTTTAAATCTAGTTATTAACCTTCCTGTTGTCCTCGAGTCAAGGAAGGAAGGGAGGAAGGTAGGGAGGAAGGAAGGAAGGAAGGAAGGAAGGAAGGAAGGAGGGAGGCAGAAAGGGAAAGAGGAAGGGAGGAAAGAAAGAGAGAAGGAGGGAGGGAGGGAAGAAGGAATGGAGGAAGGACGGAATGATGGAAGGAAGGAATGATGGAAGGACGGAAGGATGGAAGGAAGGAATGATGGAAGGATGGAAGGAAGGAATGATGGAAGGAAGGAATGAAGGAAGGATGGAAGGAAGGAATGATGGAAGGAAGGAATGAAGGAATGATGGAAGGATGGAAGGAAGGAATGATGGAAGGATGGAAGGAAAGGAGTAAGGAAGGAAGGAAGAAGGAAGGAAAGGAGGGAGGAATAATGGAAGGACGGAAGGATCGAAGGAAGGAATGATGGAAGGGCTGAAGGATGGAAGGAATGAAGGAAGGAGGGAGGGAGGGAAGAAGGAAAGGAAGAAAGGAAGGAAGGAAGGAAGGAAGGAAGGAAGGAAGGAAGGGAGGGAGGAACAGTCAAAACAGACGGGGTCAATTTGACCCAGGAGGACGACAGGAAGGTTAACATATTTTTTTACTCCTCATCTTGCCGACCGTTATTTATCTCTGACTCAGCTCCAGGTCAGAATTACTACAGCTGCTCCATATCATCTGTTTTCTTGTCAGTCTCCAGATTTTGGCGGGCTGGACAGTCTGCAGGTTTTCTCTCAGCCAGTCACAGCAGGTGGTTGGATGAGCTCTTCTCCTCCAACTGGACGACTTCACTAATCCCTTAATGAAATCTTGAGTTGGAATTAAAAGCTGCAGACTGTTTCAGCTCCACGGCTCACAGTCTGATCTAAAACACAGACACAGGCTTTCCTCTGGCACCCTAAACTCCTAAACTGTCTTTCTCTGGAGGTCACGAAAAGAGGAAGGAAGGTGGAATGGAGGAAGGAAGGAAGGAAAAGAGTAGGAGGGAGGAAGGAAGGAACGAAGGAAAGGAGTAAGGACGAAAAGAGGAAGGAATTTAGGAGAGAAGGACGGGAGGAAGGAAAGGAAGAAGGAAAGGAGTAAGGACAAAAAGGGGAAGGAATTTAGGAGAGAAGGAAGGGAGGAAGGAAAGGAATAAGGAAAGGAGTAAGGACGAAACGAGGAAGGAATTTAGGAGAGAAGGAAGGGAGGAAGGAAGGAAAGGAGTAAGGATGAAAAGAGGAAGGAAGGAGCTCAACGACTCTGACCTGATCTAAAACACAGACGGTCTGCAGTCACAGGCTTTCCTCTGGCACCTTCCTTCCTTCCGTCCTTCCTTCCTTCCTTCCTTCCTTCCTTCCTTCCTTCCTTCCTATCTTTTCTCCTTTATCATTCTTTCCTTCCTTCTGTCCTTCCTTCCTTCCTTTCCCCTGGCACCGTAAACTCCTAAACTGTCTTTCTCTGGAGGTCTGGTATTGTTGGTGCAGATGCATGCTTCAACTTTCCATAAAGTAAAGTCAGTCCAGGAGAATGCAGAACATTACGAGGCCACGGAGGAAGATGGGAAGAGAAAACAGATGGCTGAAATCAGGGAGTGATTTGTGAAGAAATCAAAAAGGGGGGGGGGGGATGTTTCTGAAATATGATCATAAATCAGAGCCACAGTGAGCCTATAGAGACCATGGAGAGTATTACACTGTTGTCTCGCAGCTGTTACAGTAAAACAGATACAGATTGAAATCTAGTCGTGTGATGTCATGTTCATGCCTCGTCCTTTACCTCATACACACACACACACACACACACACACACACACACACACACACACACACACACACACACACACACACACACACACACACACACACACACAGAGGAGATGTTTTCATATATAGAAAAACTAAAGGTTAAATCCTGCAGTGCAACGATGGATAAAACACTCAAAATACACTTAACGTCAACTCCTGCAGGTTCAACAAACTTCAGTAATGAATAGAAAACAATGCAACAACTCAACAGTAGATGCTTTGATGGCTTCTTGTTGAGAGCTCGTCCTTCTTTTACCCAAATCTTTGCAAATCTGAGCAGACAAGAAGGCAACACCTGGTGCAATTACTGTGTCGTCATGGCAACATTGTACATGAATACACATACATGTAGTTCTGCATCAACTCAATGCTATCGTGAATCTAGTGTTGTAGTACTCGAGATCGGTCTTGGTCTCGACACCATTTTTTGAGATTCTTGGTCTTGTCTCGGTCTCGGACTGGGCGGACTCTGGGTTTTTTTCTAACGAGACCGGTCTAAGACTAACTAAGAGCACCGCTGATAGGCTTTTTGTCCATGCCTTACTGATAAAGGCCCATTTATGCTCAACGGACCTAGGAACATGTATACGTCCTTTTCAAACGATGTTACTGTCATTGCTCACATACTTCAATGTGTCCTTTACGTTGGCATGGATGTTAACCAATACATCCACCAGGGGGCAGCACAGAGTAAAAAACAAACATGTGCGACTGTGGAGGAGATATTGATAATGTTCCTCTTGCATAAAAGACAAAAACGATATGTTTAAAGTTTCTAAGCAACTCGTAACAACCTTTCCTCAAAAAGTTCCTCCAGTTATTTCTTCTTCGTGTCTCACTAGAGCTACGTATCGAGTAGTGACAGCAACACTGCCCCCCCCATGGTTTCCGGTGGTACTGCTCCGTTTGGTCCGTAATGTCTTAGTCTCGGTTGGTTACTCCAGTTCTAAAGTCTTTACACTGGCTCCCAGTCAGCTAGAGAATAGAGTTTAAAGTTCTGCTACTGGTCTACAAATCACTGAATGGTTTAGGTCCAGAATACATGAATGACATGTTAGTAGAATATAAACCCAGTAGAGCTCTGAGATCTACTGACTCAGGTCAGATAGTTGAGCCCAGAGCTCTGAGATCTACTGACTCAGGTCAGATAGTTGAGCCCAGAGCTCTGAGATCTACTGACTCAGGTCAGATAGTTGAGCCCAGAGCTCTGAGATCTACTGACTCAGGTCAGATAGTTGAGCCCAGAGCTCTGAGATCTACTGACTCAGGTCAGATAGTTGAGCCCAGAGCTCTGAGATCTACTGACTCAGGTCAGATAGTTGAGCCCAGAGTTCAAACTAAACTGGATGAAGCAGCTTTTACACAACTGGAACAAACTACCAGCAGAACTGAAATCATTTTTAAATCCAGGTTAAAAACACTTCCCATTGTGTATGACATGCTCTATATAAATAAAACTGCATTGCCTAATATATTGTGATAGTTGATTTTGTCCATATCACCCAGCTCTACTTTTATCACATGAGCATTAACAGGTATTTTAGGTGTTTTATGGTCAATGATTGAAGCAGCATGGATCACATAGAGGAGATAAACAGGACAAGGATTCATTCTGGTCCAATACTAGGCTTTTTACTCAGTGGATGTTTAACAGAATCCCGACCGTGTAAAACATTAAACATCTCATTTCTGATGATGTCATTCCTCACAGGACACTGAAATACAGACTCAGTGCTGTGATGTAAAGAGTCTTTTTTCCAATAAGCAGCGAGTCTCTGAGGACGGATCATAAAGCAGCAGGAGGATGTTGTTATTGTGCACTGAGGCTTCAAAACCTGAGAGGACTGAAGCTATAATTCACCTGTCAGCTTTTTATTTTGTGTTATAATAAACTAATTATCTTCTTTGACTCAGCGTGGAGGATGAACGTCTTCCTCAGGGTTTATCTGGGAGGTGATTTGAATGGCAGTGACGTTGGTCGGCCTTCGTCTGACTGCTCTGCTGCTCTTCATGCAAAATGTTGCCAGCCGCTGTTTTGTTTATTTCTCTCTTTTCCAGTTAAATCATTATGCAAACGCTGTGTGACAGGAAGGAGGACGGCTGCAGGACGGATGAAAGGTTCAGACACGACGTCACTAAGACCTTTGACAGCTTCGCTTCTCAAACTGGAGCAAAAAAACATCTTAATCTTATCACTGATGATACAATGAGCACTTCTAAAAGAGACTGAACTTAATTTATTTCAGTCTTTATAAATTGCAAGATATAAGAACTTAAAGACTGTGTAAAGTGAATTCAGACATTTTCTTCTAAACACATTAAATAGGTCATAAATGTATTTCTAAAAAAAGGTGTAAAAAGCATTTCAACCATTTAGATTTGAATTGTGGAGCTAGGATTAGCATAAACCTGCCCTGCTGCTGTAGAGGTAGAAATACATTCAGCACACACTACTACTACTACAGTCTACAGTTAGCCAGTTAGCTGAGTTAGCCGCCGAGCTAGCTGCCAAGTTAGCCACCGAGCTAGCAGCCGAGCTAGCAGCAGAGCTAGCAGCAGAAAGCTCTCAGACGTAGCGTCCATGTTTCTGGTAGAGGTGGTGACTTTGATTGACAGGTGACACTTGGTAGGGGGCGGGGCTTCAGCGTTTGGGAGCAGAGAAAGAGGCTGATTTTTACACAACTTTGAAGCCTAATTTCATATATTTGGCAATTTTTTTTAATCATTCAAATTTGGCAGGGTGGTTAACAACACACTTTTCTGTGGTATGTCAAACTCAGAACACATATTTATTCTTACTTTACACAGACTTTAAAGAGCAACTTAAGACTTTGTGAGTTTGTAAATTACGTTTAAACAGTCAGATCTATTGATCTTACATCTTACATCAATCTGGTTGAATAACTCTCTGCTTGACTTCCCCAAAATATCTGAAAAATACAAAGATGCATTTCCATCCACCTGTTTTTATTATTAAATTGATATTTTACAGCTTAAGTGACGACTTTGACCTGCTGGTAAAACTCTGCAGCAGATTTTATTGTTCATTTAGTTGCAGTAATAAGTTCTTGTTGTTTTAGTAGCTCCTTATTTTATTGTTTCATTTTGCAGAAAAGTAAAGAAAAAGTGCAAACCAATAAAAAAACACATTTGATGAGCAGACTGTGGGAAAAACAGAAGGCCTGAAAGATGTGGACAAAATAATAAAAACAAAGATTTAAAAAAAGGTCAAGGAGGGAGGAAAGGAGGAAGGAAGGAAGGAAAGGAGTAAGGAGGGAGGAAATGAGGGTGGAAGGAAGGAAGGAAGGAAGGAAGGAAGGAAGGAAAGGAGAAAAGAGGAAGAAAGGAAGGAGAAGGAAAGGAGTAAGGAGGGAGGAAGGAAGGAGGGACGGAAAGGAGTAACGAGGGAGGAAGGAAGAAAGGAAGGAAAGGAGGAAAAAAGGGAGGAAGGAAGGAAGGAAAGGAAGAAAAGAGGGAGGGAGGAATGAAGGAAAGGAGGAAGGAGGGAGGGAGGAAGGAAGGAAGTAAGGAAGGAAGGAAAAGAGGGAGGAAGGAAGGAAGGAGGGACAGAAAGGAGTAAAGAGGGAGGGAGGAAGGAAGGAAGGAAAGAAAGAAGTAAGGAAAGGAGGGAGGTAGGACAGGAGGGAGGTAGGAAAGGAGGAAGGAAGGAAGGGAGTAAGGAGGGAGGAGGGAAGGAAAGGGGTCAATTTGACCCGGGAGGACGACACAAAGGTTAAAGTACTAAAACATTCACCATTTATCATAATGTAATCTCTCTCAGTGCAAACATATGATGCAACCCTCGTTTTCTTATTCTCTGCTATTTATAAAGTAAATAATAAATGAATAATTAAAATAATCACAGCTACTGTAAATGAGCCAGCAGAGGGAGGATGGAAAGAAGGAATGAAGGCAAGGAGTAAGGAGGGAGGAAAGGAGGATGGAAGGATTCATCACAGCTACTTGTTTGTTTTCATTACTGTTGTTTTTAAGGATTGTTCTCATTAATCAGCTTCACTGTGAAAGAGCCAGCAGGAGCCATCTGCCTCCTTCTCCGCTACCGTCTCTGAATTAAATAAATAAATTAAAAGTGAATATTGTGTAAAAGCAGCGTTCACAGATTGTTATATGAACCAATAAAAGACAAAGAGAGAAGAGCCATAAAAACATTATTATATAAGAGGGAAGGAAAATAAACCGCAGCAGACAGAAGGACCGAACTACACACACACACACACACACACACAGAGACACACAAAGAGACACACACACACACACACACACAGAGAGACAGACACACACACACACACACAAACAGACACAAAGAGACACACACACAGACACACACACACACACACACACACACACACACACAGAAACAGACACACACAGACACACACACAGACACAAACAGACACACACACACACACACACACACACACACACGAACACACACACACACAAACAGACACACACACACACACACACAAACAGACACACAGACACACATAAACACACACAGACACAGAGACACACAGACACACACACACAGAGAGACACACACAGACACCACACACACACACACACACACAGACACCACACACACACACACACACACAGACACACACACACACACTAATAATGTGGTTAAGATGATATTAAATAAACTACAGACTTTCTCACATTCCTTGAAGCTTTTTGTTTCTATTGTTAAACCTCGATTCAAAACTCTGGATATTAAATCTTCATCGTCTTTAAGTTTGATCTGTTTTTATAAAGTGTGTTTTCTCTATTTGCTCCTCAGGAAGAATAATAAATCTATATCTTTTATCTGTGATGCTGTGAAGCTGCTGGTTGCCTTGGTAACGACAGACTATAAAGATAAAAAGAAAAAAGTCTATTTTACCTCCATGATTATAAACTCCTAACTGAACCAACAGTGCTCAGAATATAAAGAACCAGGTTAACCTTCCTGTCGTCCTCCCGGGTCAAATTGACCCATCTGTTTTGACTGTTCCTTCTTCCCTTCCTTCCTTCCTTCCTTCCATCTGTCCTTCCTCTCTCCTTCTCTCTTTCCTCCCTTCCTTCTTTACTTCCTTCTTTCCTCCGTCTTTCCGTCTTTCCTTCCTCCCTTCCTTATTTCCTTTCCTCCCTTCCTTCCTTCCTTCCTCCATCCCCCTTTCTTCCTTCTGTCGTTCCTTCCTCTCTCTCTCCTTCCTTCCTTCCTCCCTGCCTTCTTTCCTTTACTCCCTTCCTTCCTTCCTTCCTTCCTTCCTTCCTTCCTCCCTCCCTCCTTTCCTTCCTTCCTTCCTTCCTTCCTCCCTGCCTTCTTTCCTTTACTCCCTTCCTTCCTTCCTTCCTTCCTTCCTTCCTTCCTTCCTTCCTTCCTCCCTCCTTTCCTTCCTTCTTCCTCCCTTCCTTCCTTGACTCGAACACAACAGGAGGGTTAATGCATTATCTACACCTGTTTATACTGTGTAGGTTCACAGAGAGCTGGAACCTGCCGTATCCCACAATGCATTGCAGGACAAACTGTCATCTAATTAAAAGAGGTGAGGAGGTGAACTGCAGTGATTTCCAGGTGTTTCCAGTTGTGTAAAAAAGTCCAATAAAATCCCTTTTCCCCTTTTTTATAAACATTAAAGCAGTTTATATGTTCACAATGTACAGAACCAGGCACATTATGGTTTATATTTTACAAATATAAAGAAGAGTAAATGTACGTGTAGAAGAAAATGTAGATATCATAACTATAAATGAATGGTAGGAGGGATTTATATGAAGATTTATAACATAACTAGGTTGATATTGCTATATGCTTGATATTGCGATAGTCCGATATTATCCAACTCTTAATTTACGATTCTGATATCACCCGATACCGATATATTCAGGCTTTTTACCCAAAACTGTAACAACATATTGTGAAGCTCCACTGGATGCAAACATAAATGGCTTTCCAAATGTTAACACTATCAAACCAAGTGTGTCTTAAACGTCCCATGGTGCGTTCAGGCAGGCTCGGAAATCCTGACGCCTACAGAACAAACACTGGTTATAAAAACTTGATACTGATACTTCCCGATATATTACATTTTTAAGTAAATATCAGACATCCCTGAACATAACACAAGCTGTTAACAGTTTTTATTGCTGTTGGTTTTATAGAGGATCGAATTGAATAAATGTTTTATTTTAACTTGTCAAACATTCTTCCAAAGTAAAATAAAACTTTCATCCATGTTTTCATTAATAAAAACACAAAGAGGTTTTCACAAAGAGCTCAACGCCAAAATAAATGTACAACAGTGTCTGGACATTCAGAACAGACACTATAATCCACACTAGAGGCAGCTGATGATGTCACTGATGATGTCACTGATGATGTCACTGATGATGTCACAGCATCGGTTTTTAAACAGTAAAATTAAATCTGCGGGTGTGAATTTAGAAAGAGTTGATGTGAGCAGACGTCTGTGGCTCCTCGTCTCTGCAGCTATACGACAATCTCTGACTGAACTGTAGCTGATCGCAATGCATTGTGGGTAATGTAGGCACCAGGTATGAAGAACATGTGGAATAAAAAAGATGTTCTTTCTTTCCTTCCTCCCTCCCTCCTTTCCTTCCTTCTTTCCTTCCTCCCTCCCTCCTTACCTTCCTTTCATCCATCCATCCTTCCATCCTCCCTCCCTTCCTCCTTACTCCTTTCCTTCCTTCTTTCCTCCCTTCCTACCTCCTTCCATCCTTACTCTCTTCCTTCCTTCCTCCCTCCCTCCCTCCCTTTCCTTCTTTCCATCCATCCATCCTCCTTTCCTCCCTCCCTCCTTACTCCTTTCCTTCCTTCTTTCCTTCCTTCCTCCCTCCCTCCCTTCCTCACTCCTTACTCCTTTCCTTCCTTCTTTCCTTCCTCCCTACCTCCCTCCTTACTCCTTTCCTTCCTTCTTTCCTTCCTTCCTCCCTTCCTTCCTTGGCCTGAGGACAACAGGAGGGTTAATAAAACATATCTACTGCTGCAGTTTACTTGTAGAGGATAAGGATATAAGGATGAGGATATAAGGATCATTTCTAGGAGACACAGTAGGAAACAAAAGTCTCAGGCAAAAAAAATGCATGAAAAACTTTTTTGCCACGACACAAATAAACATCTTCTGACTGATCAAACACACTCATGTAGACAATCCAGTGGATCATTCCAACATGTTTGAGTCCGAACACTCAAACACATCATTATACTTTCCTCTCTGATATACTAAAGTAACTAAAGCACCAAAAAACAACCATAAAGATGAACAAAATCTGTCCAAAACTGAACATAACAACCTTAAACCTTTACATACTGATCATACTCTGACTCATAATTAGTCTCTACACCAATTCACATTCACTAATTCCCCCATCAGTTAGGCTTAGAAAAAACATGAATAACTTCTGTCCCAAAATGTGTGCGTCACCAATGTCATTCAGTGTAACGATGGGTAAAAAGCCATTTTAAAGCATATCACATCATGCTGATCATGTGACAGTGTGTGACATCATGAAAAGGACCCTTATACTCCTTTTCCACCAAGCTGGAGCCAGTGCTGGTTCGGAGCTAGTGCTAGAGCCAGTGCTCAGTTGGTGCTAATCCAAGCACCTCTTACGAACCTGTTGCTTTTCCACCGGCAAGGGGCCACACGATTACGTCACTGTATAACATAGCCAGCGCGCCCCTTTGAAGCACCAGTGAGAGGCAGCAACATGGCGCAAGGCATCTAGCCTGCCGGAAACGAAAAAGAAGAAGAAGAAGAAGACGACGACAGCTCTGGCAAAAAAAATGATAAAAAATAGTACTTTTAATCAACAAATCTTTAACCCTCTGTAAATGACAGTTAACCCTGCTAGCCGGCTAATAAACGTTAGCCCCGCTAGCTGGCTAATAAACATTAACCCCGCTAGCCGGCTAATAAACGTTAGCCCCGCTAGCCGGCTAATAAACACTAACCCTGCTAGCCAGCTAATAAACGTTAGCCCCGCCCCCAGTCCGCTGACGTAATCGTTTCTTGCTTTAGACCAGCAAAGAGTTGGTGCTTGCTCTGGCTCCGTTCTTAGGCTTGGGGCTGGAGCTTTGGTGGTGGAAAAGCAAAGAACCGGTGCTTAGTCAGGCTCTGGCTATGGCTCCCAACCAGCACCAGCTCCAGCTCGGTGGAAAAGGACCCTTAGAGGACCCTCTGTCCATGTGGTCAGGTGACTACATCTCTATAATATTTGATAATTTAACTTTTTCATCCGCTTGTAACCCATAGTACAAAAATGTTTGTCCTTCAGTGAGACACAGAAATCCATCTGTCCTTCTTCCCTTTCTTCCTTCTGTCCTTCCTTCCATCTGTCCTTCCTCCCTTTCTTCCTTCTGTCCTTCCATCTGTCTTTCCTCCCTTTCTTCCTTCCGTCCTTCCGTCTGTCCTTCCCCCCTCCCTTCCCTCCTTCCTTTTGCCTCTCTTTCCTTCCTTCCCTTCTTATTTCCTTCCTTTCTTCCTTCTGTCCTTCCTCCCTTTCTTCCTTCCATCTGTCCTTCTTCCCTTTCTTCCTTCTGTCCTTCCTTCCATCTGTCCTTCCTCCCTTTCTTCCTTCTGTCCTTCCTTCCATCTGTCCGTCTTCCCTTTCTTCCTTCTGTCCTTCCTTCCTTCTATCTGTCCTTCCTCCCTTTCTTCCTTCTGTCCTTCCTTCCATCTGTCCTTCTTCCCTTCCTTCCATCTGTCCTTCTTCCCTTCCTTCCTTCTGTCCTTCCTCCCTTCCTTCCTCCATCTGTCCTTCCTCCCTTTCTTCCTTCCATCTGTCCTTCTTCCCTTTCTTCCTTCCATCTGTCCTTCCTTCCTCCATCTGTCCTTCTGTCCTTCCTTCCATCTGTCCTTCCTCCCTTCCTTCCTTCCATCCATCTGTCCTTCCCCCCTCCCTTCCTTCCATCCTTTTGCCTCTCTTTCCTTCCTTCCCTTCTTATTTCCTTTCTTCCTTCCTTCCTTCCTTCTTTTTAATGATCCGGCCCACATGAGATCAAATCGTTCTGTATGTGGCCCTTGAATGAAAATGAGTTTGACTCCTCTGCTCTAGAGTATGAAGAGAACAAAGAGGATGTATCAGACGTCTGCAGGATCAGACAGTATTACTCTCAGCTGGCTGCAGTATGTCACACCTGAGGAGACACACCTGTCCTTCCTCCCTTTCTTCCTTCTGTCCTTCCTTCCTTCCTTCCATCTGTCCTTCTTCCCTTTCTTCCTTCTGTCCTTCCTTCCTTCCTTCCATCTGTCCTTCTTCCCTTTCTTCCTTCTGTCCTTCCTTCCTTCCTTCCATCTGTCCTTCTTCCCTTTCTTCCTTCTGTCCTTCCTTCCATCTGTCCTTCCTCCCTTTCTTCCTTCTGTCCTTCCTTCCTTCCTTCTATCCGTATTACTCTCAGCTGGCTGCAGTATGTCACACCTGAGGAGACACACCTGTCCTTCCTCCCTTTCTTCCTTCTGTCCTTCCTTCCTCTGCTCTAGAGTATAAAGAGGATGTATCAGACGTCTACAGGATCAGACGGTATTACTCTCAGCTGGCTGCAGTATGTCACACCTGAGGAGACACACCTGTAAGATCATGTGTGTGTTTAACCTGCAGGGAGATGAAATCATTTAATTCCTTCTGGCTGCTTTTATAAACCTGTTTTCACTTCATGACCACGGCATAGTTTCACAGACTGCCTCAGGGCTCAGGAATGTATACAAGCAACCAATAAGTCTTTCTCTCTTTCTAAACACGTACAGTATGTTCACGTTGAGTCATGACAGGAGAGACCTGCTGATCCACCTTTAAGACCTTCATCATGTCAGACAGTTAGTGAAGCTGCAGGTTAAAGGTTTAGAGGTTTAACCCTTTATTGGGCAAATAATTATATTTGGTAACTTCTGTAAATATCCCAAAATATCCTTCCTTCCTTCCTTCCCTTCCTCTTTTCCTTTCTCCCTCCCTCGTTCCTTATTTCCTCCGTCCTTCCTTCCTTTCCTTCCTTCCATCTGTCCTTCCTCCCTCCCTCCTTCTCTCCTCCCTTCCTTCTTTCCTTCCTCCATCCTTCCTTCCTTCCTTTCCTTACTTCCATCTGTTCTTCCTCCCTCCCTCCTTCTCTCTTTCCTTCCTTCTTTCCTTCCTCCGTCCTTCCTTCCTTCCTTTCCTTACTTCCATCTGTTCTTCCTCCCTCCCTCCTTCTCTCTTTCTTTCCTCCCACCTACCTTCCTTCCTTTCTTTCTTCTTTCCTCCATCCTTCCTTCCATCTGTCCTTCCTCCCTCCCTCCTTCTCTCCTCCCTTCCTTCTTTCCTTCCTCCGTCCTTCCTTCCTTACTTCCATCTGTTCTTCCTCCCTCCCTCCTTCTCTCTTTCTTTCCTCCCACCTACCTTCCTTCCTTTCTTTCTTCTTTCCTCCGTCCTTTCCTTCCTTCCATCTGTCCTTCCTCCCTCCCTCCTTCTCTCCTCCCTTCCTTCTTTCCTTCCTCCGTCCTTCCTTCCTTCCTTCCTTCCTTTCCTTACTTCCATCTGTTCTTCCTCCCTCCCTCCTTCTCTCTTTCTTTCCTCCCACCTACCTTCCTTCCTTTCTTTCTTCTTTCCTCCGTCCTTTCCTTCCTTCCATCTGTCCTTCCTCCCTCCCTCCTTCTCTCCTCCCTTCCTTCTTTCCTTCCTCCGTCCTTCCTTCCTTCCTTCCTTCCTTTCCTTACTTCCATCTGTTCTTCCTCCCTCCCTCCTTCTCTCTTTCTTTCCTCCCACCTACCTTCCTTCCTTTCTTTCTTCTTTCCTCCGTCCTTTCCTTCCTTCCATCTGTCCTTCCTCCCTCCCTCCTTCTCTCCTCCCTTCCTTCTTTCCTTCCTCCGTCCTTCCTTCCTTCCTTCCTTCCTTTCTTTACTTCCATCTGTTCTTCCTCCCTCCCTCCTTCTCTTTCTTTCCTCCCACCTACCTTCCTTCCTTTCTTTCTTCTTTCCTCCGTCCTTCCTTCCTTCCTTTCCTTCCTTCCATCCCTCCTTCTCTCCTTCCTTCCTTCTTTCCTTCCTCCGTCCT
>NC_070584.1:34104437-34118894 GCF_027409825.1 Scomber japonicus
TCCTCCCTCCTTATTAAAGAAAGCTGGGTGTTAATGATCGAGAAGCTTTGTCTAAGACTAGGGTTGGGAACCGAGAACCGTCCCTATTTGGAACCGGTCCAAAATGACTCAATCCATCGGTATCGGTATCGGTCGTGTCTATGCGTTATCAATTCCTTTAACCATTCCTGATATTCCCGTCACATTCTGCGGCCACAAATTTAAAGTCTGTGTAAAGTTAGAATAAATGTGTGTTCTGAGTTTGACATACCACAGAAAAGTGTGTTGTTAACCACCCTGCCAAATTTGAATGATTAAAAAATAAAATCGCCAAATATATGAAATTAGGCTTCAAAGTTGTGTAAAAATCAGCCTCTGAAGCCCCGCCCCCTACCAAGTGTCACCTGTCAATCAAAGTCACCACCTCTACCAGAAACATGGACGCTACGTCTGAGAGCTTTCAGCTGCTAGCTCGGCTGCTAGGAAGGAAGGAAGGCAGGGAGACAGGGAGGAAGGAAAGATGGAAGGAAGGAAGGCAGGGAGACAGGGAGGAAGGAAAGATGGAAGGAAGGAAGGCAGGGAGACAGGGAGGAAGGAAAGATGGAAGGAAGGACAGATAGAAGGAAGGCTGCTAGCTGCTAGCTCAGTGGCTAACTCGGCAGCTAACTCGGCTAGCTATTCCCTCCTTTCCTTCCTCCCTTCCTCCTTAGTCCTTTCCTTCCTTTCATCCTCCTTTCCTCCCTCCCTCCTTACTCCTTTCCTTCCTTCTTTCCTCCCTTCCTCCTGTCCTTCCTTGACCTGAGGACAACAGGAGGGTTAATAAGAGAATTGAGAAAAGAATTGTATCAATAAGAAGAATCGACAATGGCATTGATTTTCATAATTTCAGACATTATTAGTGGGGTAATTTATGAGAGACACTGTTGGTTCGGTTGATAATTCTAACTCCTCCAATTGGCAACCAAATGGGGAAAAAAAGGCCTGAGGCGTTTAGATAGACGTCATGGTGCATATGACGCTAGGTCGAAATTACACCGAACCATCACTTTAAGTTTATTTTGCATAGTAAGTGTTAGAAAGCCCACATTGCTTTGAGTGCTTTATAGTCTGTTTGCATTGTAGGTTTCATTTGTCCTACGTTATTGAACGTAGCTGAGTTTTACAGACATTCTTGAACGCACCACACCTGTGCAATTCTCCTTCTCCATGCGGTAGAGAGCTGACGTTTTTCCCCTTTGCCTTTTTACATCATTCATCCTTATTTCCCTGATTTCCTGTTGTGTGTGAATGTAAAAGGACCACAGCTGTAATAAATCAGATAACTCCGTACGTCTGTATCAGTGTTCTTTAGTCGGGACACACTCACCATCCCAGATAGCATGCGAATGTGGGCCACTTGAGGCAATGATCCGGCACTGTAGGCATTCTTCTGGCCCGGACAAAACAGACGTGAACCTAAACTGGCCCATGTAGTAAATGCTACATTTGGGCCAAATATCACAAAACGAATATGGCCCATCTTTGGCCGAAATATGGCAAGTATGGCAATGACTAATCCGGATGCGAGC
Organism: Scomber japonicus; assembly: GCF_027409825.1. NCBI lineage: Eukaryota > Metazoa > Chordata > Actinopteri > Scombriformes > Scombridae > Scomber > Scomber japonicus. The sequence continues at coordinate 34,105,985 of NC_070584.1, forward strand.
CTAAAGAGGCCCACATATAAGGAAACATACTTGGCCCACCTTTGTTGAAACATATTTGGGCCAGTCTTGGCTGAACTGGTTTATTTGGTGTGTTTTTGGTTGACATCTGGCATTGTGATGGCTTGGTTATGGCCCACTTTTGGCAAACATGAGCGGACCGCCCAAGTGCCATCATTCCATGCTGTATGTGGGCCGGATGAACATGTCAGGTGTGGGCCAGATATGGGCCAAAAGAATTTTGCTATCTGGGATACCTTGCCACTGTAAGCCAGTTAATTTCCTGGAGACCCCCCAGTATCTCCTTTTTAGCAATTGCATGGGGAACCCACCTCACTGCCCGTCTTTCTTATCAATAAATAACACACTTAGGGTTAATAAGACAATTGAAGAATCGACAATGGACAATGAACTCTTTCTATAACTGAATTAAACTCATCTGTCTGTCAGTGAAACCTTCTTTTTACGAGCAGCAGAGCCAGTTAGACGCCTGCATACCATCATACCTGGATGACATAAGTGAGAACATATAGAGTTCAACACCCAGTTGTGTATTTTATTCTGACATAAAAGGAAGAAAGGAAGGAAGGAAGGAAGGAAGGTAGGAAGGAAGGAGAAAAGAGGGAGGAAGGAAGGAAGGAGAGAAGGAAAGGAGGAATGAAGGAAAGGAGTAAGGAGGGAGTAAGGAAGGAGGGACGGAGGGAGTAAGGGAGGAGGGACGGAAAGGAGTAAAGAGGGAGGAAGGAAGGAAGGAAGTAAAGAAAGAAAGGAGTAAGGAAAGGAGGGAGGTAGGAAAGGAGGAAGGAAGGAAGGGAGTAAGGAGGGAGGAAGGAAGTAAAGAAAGAAAGGAGTAAGGAAAGGAGGGAGGTAGGAAAGGAGGAAGGAAGGAAGGGAGTAAGGAGGGAGGAAAGGAGGAAGGAAGGAAGGAAGGAAGGAAAGGAGAAAAGAGGGAGGAGAAGAGGAAGGAAGGAAGGGAGTAAGGAGGGAGGAAAGGAGGGTGGAAGGAAGAAAGGAAGAAGGAAGGAAAGAAGGACAGAGGAAGAAAGGAAGAAGGAAGGATAGAAGGACAGAGGAAGAAAGGAAGAAGGAAGGATAGAAGGACAGAGGAAGGAAGGAAGGAAGGAAGGAAGGAAGGAAGGAAGGGAGGGTTAGGGTTAGGGTTAGGGTAATCCCCCCCGCCCCCAGCCATGCTCCTCGTGTTTACATGTAAAACAAGCTGCATGCAGGCGTAAACCTCGGAGCCGAGCAGACGTGAAGAGCTGCAGGAGAGAAAACATGAGCGAGTGCATGTTTGTGTGCACGGTCGACCAACGCTAACATCTCTGCTTTCACTGTCTGGAAATGTGCTCAGCTCCACTTCAGAGTTCAAACACATGAATCAGTGAGAGCAGAGATGTTTGTGCTCATCACGAGGGAAACGTCAAAGTCTTCTGTGTTAAATGTACAAGGAAGGAGGAAGGGGGAAGGAAGGAAGGAAAGGAGGGAGGAAAGGAAGAAGGAAGGAAAGAAGGACAGAGGAAAGAAGGAAGGGAGGAGGGTATGGGGGAGGAAAGAAAGAGAGAATGTTTGACACCCCTGCTCTAACGCTCTAACCCTTTAACGCTGGGAAAGTTGTTTAAATGGAAGGAAGGAAGGAAGGAAAGGAAGAAGGGCAGATGAAAGGAAGGAAAGAAAAGAAGACAGGGAGAAGGAAAGGTAGAGAGGATGAAAGGTAGGAATGACAGACGGAAGGAAGGAAGGAAGGACAGAAGGAAGGGAAGAAGACATGGAGGAAGGGAGTTAGGAAGAACAGATGGAAGGAAGGAAGGGAAGATGGGCAGATGGATAGAAGGAAGGAAGGAAGGAAGGAAGGAAAAGAAGACAAGGAGGAAGGGAGGTAGGAAGGACAGACGGAAGGAAGGAAGGAAACGAGGAAGAAGGAAACTGGGTCGCATTGGACCTCTCAGTGGGCCGTATCTGGCCCTCGGGCCGCATGTTTGACACCCCTGCTCTAACTCTGGGAAAGTTGTTTAAATGGAAGCAGATCTTTGTGCTGCGTGTGCATTGTTGTGTTCTCAGTAAACAACAGGTGGGTTTCCAGCCGAGAGCAGCTTCCTCTCTTTGTGGAGAGCAGTGCATTCACATCAGAAGGAGGAGGGGAGGGGAGGGGAGGGGGTTAGGGTGGTGGTGAGAGGGGAGGGTGGGGGGGGAGGCAGCAGTGTTCATGGTCTCCCAGCTCCTCTGAATATCTGAGGAGAAGGGGAGGGTTAGGGTTAGGGTGGTGGTGAGGGGTGAGGGTAGGAGGGTGGGGGGGGGGGGGGTGGGGGGCAGCAGTGTTCATGGTCTCCCAGCTCCTCTGAATATCTGAGGAGAAGGGGAGGGGAGGGTTAGGGTGGTGGTGAGAGGGGAGCGGGTGGGGGTGAAGGTGGGGGGCAGCAGTGTTCATGGTCTCCCAGCTCCTCAGAAGGGGAGAGTTAGGGTTAGGGTGGTGGTGAGAGGGGAGGGGAGCGGGTGGGGGTGAGGGTGAGGATGGGGGGGGGGGGGGGGTTAGTGTTCATGGTCTCCCAGCTCCTCTGAATATCTGAGGGATTGTGTAATGGCAGCTGGAGGCAGAGTGACACAGCATGAATAATGGCAGCCTGACAGCAAAAACAACACACACACAAAAAATAAAAAAACCTGAGGGATCTACGTTCCAGCCGTGTTAGTAACACTCAGAACAAACCCTGTGTGTGTGTGTGTGTGTGTGTGTGTGTGTGTGTGTGTTGTTGGGAGACTAATAGACTGTTTAGAAGATGACTCACTGCTGCTGCAATAAGATCTGTTAATTCTGTTGTTTCCAGATCAGTGAGAAGGAAAAGATGCTACACTCGTTTATCCTCCGTGATTCATTTGCTTTTCAGTCTTAATTGACGGCAGCAGTGTGAACGACGCTCTTCTGTGCTCTCACATAGACGGAGATTCAAACAGACGGAAGGAAGGGAGGGAGGGAGGGAGGGAGGGAAGGAAGACAGAAGGAAGGAAGGATAGAAGGACAGAGGAAAGAAGGAAGGGAGGAAGGAACGGGAGAGGAAAGAAGGAAGGGAGGAAGGAACGGGAGAGGAAAGAAAGAGAGAAGGAGGGAGGAAGGGGGGGAAGGAAGGATAGAAGGAAGGATAGAAGGACAGAGGAAAGAAGGAAGGGAGGAAGGAAGGAAGGAAAGGAAGAAGGACAGAGGAAAGAAGGAGGAAGGGAGGGAGGGAGGGAGGGAAGAAAGACAGAAGGAAGGAAGGATAGAAGGACAGAGGAAAGAAGGAAGGGAGGAAGGTACAGGAGAGGAAAGAAAGAGAGAAGGAGGGAGGAAGGGGGGAAGGAAGGATAGAAGGAAGGATAGAAGGACAGAGGAAAGAAGGAAGGGAGGAAGGGAAGGAAGAAGGAAGGAAAGAAGGGAGGAAGGAAGGGAGGGAGGAAGGAAGGAAGGAAAGGAAGAAGGACAGAGGAAAGAAGAGGAAGAATGGAAAGAAGGAAGGGAGGGAGGGAGGGAGGAAAGAAAGAAAGAAAGAAAGAAAGAAAGGATCAGTGAGAAGGAAAAGATGCTACACTCGTTTATCCTCCGTGATTCATTTGCTTTTCAGTCTTAATTGACAGCAGCAGTGTGAACGACGCTCTTCTGTGCTCTCACATAGACGGAGATTCAAACAGACTGATTCAAGGCTGCTACTAACACTTACTTTCATCCTTTATTCATCTTTTAGTCCAATAAATGTCAGAAAACAGAGAATAAACGCCCATTCCCTAAAGCCAAAGGTGACAAACTGCTTGCTTTGTCGGTTTAAAACCAAAATATAGAAAAGAGATCAACTTTATAATCATCTACGACAAACAAAAGCATCAACTTTTCATATTTTAGAAGCTGGAATGATTCATCAATTATCAAAATACCCTTAAAGAAGTAAAACCCCTCACTTCTGAGTTGTGTCACATCGTTTAAGGTTCCCAGATTATTGATCGTTGAAAACTGAGAACAAGAAAAACATGTTCATATTCCTCAAAGTAAGATCAAACTTATCGTATTCCTATTGTCACTAATTTCATAACTATTCCACCGTAACAACTTTAAACTCACGCCTCTCATCTGTCAAACATCTCAGCTACAGTTTGGTCCAATCTACAGAGGTTCAGCGTTATCATTAGGGCTGTCAGTGTTAACGCGTTCAGATTAATGTAATCCATAACGAGTTAATTTTTTTAAATCGCATTTTAATGTGTCAAGCCTTTTTGTCCCTTCTACTCCCCCGTAGACGGCTCCTCTAGCTGTAGCGCTATGCTTTGAAGTGGCCTCCTGCAGTAAACCTACCGCGCTGATGGAAAGTAAGAGAGCTACTGGACTTTTGAACGGCTTGTTTAACTTTAAAACACTTCCAGACGCTTCAGTTGACAAGTCAAAAGTAAAATGCAACCTGTGTCAAACGGAGTTTAACTACCACCGGAGTATGTGGAGTTTGAGTTAGCACCTCCACGCTAAACACCCAGGTGCAGCCAAGCCAGCCTCAGCTCCACCAAAGGACCATTTTGGAGTGTGGGAGTCGCAGCAGAGCCGTGATTGATTCCCAGTTAAGACACTCTGGTAAGAAATGCTTTACATTATGGGCTTAAAACTGCCTTCAAATGGAAAATAACAGGATTTTAAACATGACATTCAAAACGCCATTAATCGTGATTAACTATGGAAACTCTGCGATTAATCTCGATTAAAAAGATTAATCGTTTGACAGCCCTAATAATAATTCAAAATAAGGTACCGATAGCGTCTCTTTAATGTCTGTTCACTGTTCTTTCACCACTGGACCCTAACCCTCCAAACCATAAACTTACAGTTATGTTCTGATGTAGAAAACAGATGGGCTTGTGGGTAATATATGAGCCTCAAACTGCGATAGAGACGACTCCATCAACAGCTGTGAGGTCTTAAAACACATTCAAGTACTATTGCTTTACTGTAGTACAGTTAGAGGTACTAGTACTTTACTGTAGTACAGTTAGAGGTACTAGTACTTTACTGTAGTACAGTTAGAGGTACTAGTACTTTACTGTAGTACTGTTAGAGGTACTAGTACTTTACTGTAGTACAGTTGGAGGTACTAGTACTTTACTGTAGTACTGTTAGAGGTACTAGTACTTTACTGTAGTACAGTTAGAGGTACTAGTACTTTACTGTAGTACAGTTAGAGGTACTAGTACTTTACTGTAGTACAGTTAGAGGTACTAGTACTTTACTGTAGTACTGTTAGAGGTACTAGTACTTTACTGTAGTACAGTTGGAGGTACTAGTACTTTACTGTAGTACTGTTAGAGGTACTAGTACTTTACTGTAGTACAGTTAGAGGTACTAGTACTTTACTGTAGTACTGTTAGAGGTACTAGTACTTTACTGTAGTACAGTTGGAGGTACTAGTACTTTACTGTAGTACAGTTGGAGGTACTAGTACTTTACTGTAGTATAGTTAGAGGTACTAGTACTTTACTGTAGTACTGTTAGAGGTACTAGTACTATACTGTAGTACTTTTAGATGTACTTGTACTTTACTGTAGTACTGTTAGAGGTACTAGTACTTTACTGTAGTACTTTTACTGCAGCGGGGTTTTCTAGCTGTATTTCCTGTATTGATGTTACTGCAGGTGATGAATAAAACATTAAATTAAATGAACTAATGATCCAGACTAACTGGTGCTTCACCTTTCACTACTACACTTTCATTTTAGCCTTGATTCATTTTTCACAATAAAATGTTTAATAACCATTAAAAAAACAGTTTCTGTTCTTCTATAAAACCATCAATGATTCAAGTTTGTGTTAAAAGACTACAAACATGTCCGTGTTAAAAGACTACAAACATGGCCGCCTCCATCGTTAAACAGTGACTCAGGCTTGTTTTCCCGTCAGACCTGTGACATCATCACGACATCACACGGCAACCGCACGGCAACCGAGAAGAGGACGAGCTCGGGCCTCTGATTAAACCCCCCCCCCCTCAAACCCCCCCGACCCCCCCACACACCCCCGCCCCCCCCGCCAGCACCTGTCAGACTGAACGAGCTGTTATCTGATTGGTCGAGCTCATCAATTAACATCTCTGGCCTCGAATGACAGAAAATAAATCATCCGGGAGAAGAAGAGGATGTTTGCTGCTCTTATGAGGCTGCTCGCTGAGCTGTGGAGGGGGGGGGGGGGGGGGGGGGGAGGGGCATATCTATAATACATGAGGACACACACACACACACACACACACACACACACACACAGCAGAGAGAGGAGTCACAATTTCAGGGCCATTAAATGGAGACGCCGCCATAAATCACATGACCAACCTCCTACTGGCCAATCTACACACACACACACACACACACACACACACACACACACACACACACACACACACACACACACACACACACACACACACAGGGTTGTCTTCAGTCAGCAGATATGGTCTAACATCATGTAGCTGCTGGTGTTTTATATTATCAGGACATTTTTTGGAAAAGCTAAATATATATATTTTTGTACATTTTTGGGAAATAAGAACATTTTTTTGTGTTTTTGGATTTGAGGATAATTTCAAACGTGAATATTTTGGGAATTAAAAGCTTAAAGATATCTTTAAAAAACAGGATATTGTGATTACAGGGTGGAAGAGGACAGTTTTAATCATTATGTATTATATTATAATGTAAAGCTGTTTCTAATGGCTGTCTGAGGATCTTAGGGTTTGAATAAGAGTTGGATTTATCTCTGTGTGTGTGTGTGTGTGTGTGTGTGTGTGTGTGTGTGTGTGTGTGTGTGTGGTCTAATAGCAGCAGGAGGAGGAGGAGGAAGAGCTTCATCTAATCCCAACCCAATCTGAATCAGCTGTATCTCGACTGTGGCAGAGTGAAGGTCTGTGTGTGTGTGTGTGTGTGTGTGTGTGTGTGTGTGTGTGTGTGTGTGTGTGTGCAGAGTGAAACAGGAAATGAAACACGGTGATGAAGAGAGGAGAGAGAAGAACGTCAGGATGTGAAAGTGACCTCGCGTGTGCCGGCAGTAATGGAGGCTTTGCCCTTGTGTTGGCTGAAGGATGGCTGCAGGCACACACACACACACACACACACACACACACAGACACACACACACACACACACACACACACACACACACACACACACACACACACACACACACAGAGACACACACAGGCGCACACACACACACACACACACACACACACACACACACACACACAGAGACACACACAGGCGCACACACACACACACACACACACACACAGAGACACACACAGGCGCACACACACACACACACACACACACACACAGAGACACACACACAGGCACACACACACAGAGAGACACACACACACACACACACACAGAGACACAGAGACAGAGACACACAGAGACACACACACACACACACACACACACACACACACAGACACACACACACACAGACACACAGACACACAGACACACACACACACACACACACACACAGACACACACACACACAGACACAGAGACACACACACAGAGACAGAGAGACATACACACACACGCACACAGAGACACACACACAGAGACACACACACACACACAGAGACATACACACACACAGACACACACACACACACACACACACAGAGACACACACACAGAGACACACACACACACAGAGACACACACAGACACACACACAGAGACACACACACACACAGAGACACAGACACAGAGACAGACACACACACACACACACACACACACACACACACACACACACACACACACACACACACACACACACACACACACACACGACTCACTGATCACCTGAGTGAGTCTGACCCTGCTTTACTCAGAACATCCTGAACCTGGTTCTATATTTCTGCAGGTCAGAGATGTTAGTGTCTCCATGAGGTTTAGTTTAAATTTAAAGGGTTAAAATGTGAAAATAAACGTATGAATAACTTCACACATTCTTTTTTTGTGGACCCAGCATCAAATTTCTGCTTTTAATCCATTTAGAGAGAATATATTAGAGGATTATGGTAAAAATGTCTAAGTGGTGTAACCATAAAAACTTTGTACCAAATAATTCAACTTGCTTAAAAACAGTAAATAGTCAATAAAACACCTTCCTTCCTTCCTTCCTTCCTTCCTTCCTTCCTTCCTTCCTTCCTTCCTTCCTTCCTTCCTACCTACCTACCTAACATCATCAACTAGTTAGGCATGATCTTACATCCTTCCTTCCTTCCTTCCTTCCTTCCTTCCTTCCTTCCTTCCTTCCTTCCTTCCTAACACCATATCAACTAGTGTGGCATGATCTTCCTTCCTTCCTTCCTTCCTTCCTTCCTTCCTTCCTTCCTAACACCATATCAACTAGTTTGGCATGATCTTACATCCTTCCTTCCTTCCTTCCTTCCTTCCTTCCTTCCTTCCTTCCTTCCTAACACCATATCAACTAGTTTGGCATGATCTTACATCCTTCCTTGCTTCCTTCCTTCCTTCCTTCCTTCCTTCCTTCCTTCTTTCCTACCTAACACCATATCAACTAGTTTGGCATGATCTTACATCCTTCTTTCCTTCTTTCCTTCCTTCCTTCCTTCCTTCCTTCCTTCCTTCCTTCCTTCCTACCTAACACCATATCAACTACTTTGGCATGATCTTCCTTCCTTCCTTCCTTCCTTCCTTCCTTCCTTCCTTCCTTCCTACCTAACACCATATCAACTAGTTTGGCATTATCTTACATCCTTCCTTCCTTCCTTCCTTCCTTCCTTCCTTCCTACCTAACACCATATCAACTAGTTTGGCATGATCTTACATCCTTCTTTCCTTCTTTCCTTCCTTCCTTCCTTCCTACCTTCCTTCCTTCCTTCTTTCCTACCTAACACCATATCAACTAGTTTGGCATGATCTTACATCCTTCCATCCTTCCTTGCTTCCTTCCTTCCTTCCTTCCTTCCTTCCTTCCTTCCTACCTAACACCATATCAACTAGTTTGGCATGATCTTACATCCTTCTTTCCTTCTTTCCTTCCTTCCTTCCTTCCTTCTTTCCTTCCTTCCTTCCTACCTAACACCATATCAACTACTTTGGCATGATCTTACATCCTTCCTTCCTTCCTTCCTTCCTTCCTTCCTTCTTTCCAGCTGATCAAATATTTAATATCTATCATTCTTTTGTGGTTACACCATTTGACATGTTCAGGAGCATTCAGTCTGACTTTTGGTAAAAAATGGTGCAAATGTCATTTAAATGATATAAAACCAACAAAAATACTAAATGTACATTTTAACAAACATTTTAAATCTAGTTTAACTCATTTATGGATTCATCTTTATTACCTGCACCTGTTCTGTTATATAATTATTTATATTCTTATTTTATTTCCTGCTGTCAGTTCCTTTGTGTACGATGATCATAAACACGATCGTATCTTAAACAGGAAACACTCATAAAAAAAAGCTAATTCAGCAAAATAAAGTTCCAACATGTAAACTGATAGTTTTATTACTTCCTGTTTACGTCCTACAGCAGTAAAGCTCTGAATCAGTCATCATTTCACCTGTTCCTGATGACTCATGTCTGGGACTGAGCACAGGATGCATCTCTTTTATTTCCAGAGTAAAGGTCTACAGGAAGAAGAGGATTAACTTTGATTTCCTTTCAAAATTAAACATATTTGGGTTTAAAGTATAGAAATCATAAAAATGTTAAAAAGGCTAAAACATGTGAAAGCACCGACTTCCTGCTTTAATGTGAAGAACCAACGAACAAAGAGCTCAACGGAACTTTAATTTGAAAGTGTCAGACGGCAGGAAGTCTCAGACAACTGTTGTCAAGGTGCCCTTGAGCAAGTCACTACTGAGTGGGACGAGACGACAGCAGCAGGCGTGTGTGTGTGTGTGTGTGTGTGTGTGTGCGTGTGTGTGTGTGCGTGTGTGTGTGTGTGTGTGTGTGTGTGTGTGTGTGCGTGTGTGTGTGTGTGTGTGTGTGTGTGTGTGTGTGTACGTGCGTGTGTGTGTGTGGGTGTGTGTGTGTGTGTGTGTGCGTGTGTGTGCGCGTGTGTGTGTGCGTGTGTAACAGGTATTCATCATGTTGTGGGGCCCCGCCTACCTTCTGAGGACAAAACTCATGTCCTCATAATGCGATGTCCTCTGAAGTGATGGAAACATGACTCTGTGTGTGTAGGTGTGTGTGTGTGTGTGTGTGTGTGTGTGTGTGTGTAGGTGTGTGTGTGTGTGTGTAGGTGTGTGTGTGTGTTCTAGGTAAACAAAGACTAAAACAAACACACACCCACCTGGTGCTTCCAGGAGGGCGAAACAAACCACACCGGCTGTCAGGCACAAACACACACACACACACACACACACACACACACACACACACACACACACACACACACACACACACACACACGCACACACACACACACACTATTCTGTTCATGTCGCGGTGACCACGCCCTCCACCTACATCATGACTGGAGGACATTATTTTAGAGTCAGGATCTTAAAGGATTTGAATCTAAAAACATCATCACAGCAGCGACGGAAACACTTTCTAAATAAATCAGCTTCACAAACGTTCATTTAAAAAGTTCATCGCCTAGAAACGTAGAGTCTGACGAGAGCCTTTAAAATCCTGTAACATAAAAAGTTTAAGATGATTTAATTATTATTAAGATGATTTCATTTTATGGCTGAGAACGCACTTTTATGTGTTTGTGTTTGTGTGTGTGTGTACTTGTGTGTCAGTCTTTGTGAGGACCAGGGACATTTCTACATTATGGGGACATTTCTACATTATGGGGACATTTTTACATCATGGGGACATTCCTGCATTATGGGGACATTTTTACATTATGGGGACATTCCTGCTTTGTGAGGACATTCCTGCATTATGGGGACATTTTACATTATGGGGACATTCCTGGTTTATGAGGACATTCCTACAATATGGGGACATTTTTACATTATGGGGACATTCCTACATTATGGGGACATTCCTGCATTATGGGGACATTCCTATATTATGGGGACATTTTTACATAATGGGGACATTCCTACGTTATGGGTAAATTCCTACAATATGGGGACATTTCTGCATTATGGGGACATTTTTAAATTATGGGGACATTCCTACATTATGGGGACATTCTCATATTATGCGGACATTCATACAATATGGGGACATTTTCTACATTATGGGGACATCCTGATTTGTGAGGACATTTTTACATTATGGGGACATTCCTACATTATGGGGACATTCCTGCATTATGGGGACATTTTTACATTATGGGGACATTCCTGCATTATGGGGACATTTCTGCTTTGTGAGGACATTCCTACATTATGGGGACATTTTTACATAATGGGGACATTCCTACGTTATGGGGAAATTCCTACAATATGGGGACATTTCTGCATTATGGGGACATTTTTAAATTATGGGGACATTCCTAAAATATGGGGACATTCTCATATTATGCAGACATTCATACAATATGGGGACATTTTTACATTATGGGGACATTCATTCATTATGGGGACATTCCTACATTATGGGGACATTTTTACATTATGGGGACATTCCTACATTATGGGGACATTCCTACATTATGGGGACATTTTTATATTGTGGGGACATTCATTCATTATGGGGACATTCCTACATTATGGGGACATTTTTACATTATGGGGACATTTTTATATTGTGGGGACATTCCTACATTATGGGGACATTTTTACATTATGGGGACATTCCTATATTATGGGGACATTCCTACATTATGGGGAAATTTTTACATTATGGGGACATCCCTACATTATGGGGACATTTTTACATTATGTGGACATTCCTACATTATGGGGACATTCTTACATTATGGGGACATTCCTACATTATGGGGACATTCCTGCTTTATGAGGACATTTTTACATTATGGGGACATTTTTACATTATGGGGACATTCCTACATTATGGGGACATTCCTACATTATGGGGACATTCCTACATTATGGGGACATTTTTATATTGTGGGGACATTCATTCATTATGGGGACATTCCTACATTATGGGGACATTTTTACATTATGGGGACATTCCTACATTATGGGGACATTCCTATATTATGGGGACATTTTTATATTGTGGGGACATTCCTACATTATGGGGACATTTTTACATTATGGGGACATTCCTATATTATGGGGACATTCCTACATTATGGGGAAATTTTTACATTATGGGGACATCCCTACATTATGGGGACATTTTTACATTATGTGGACATTCCTACATTATGGGGACATTCTTACATTATGGGGACATTCCTACATTATGGGGACATCCCTACATTATGGGGACATTTTTACATTATGGGGACATTTTTACATTATGGGGACATTCCTACATTATGGGGACATTCCTACATTATGGGGACATTCCTATATTATGGGGACATTCCTACATTATGGGGACATTCCTACATTATGGGGACATTTTTACATTATGGGGATATTCCTACAATATGGGGACATCTCTACCTTATGGGGACATTCCTACAATATGGGGACATGTCTACATTATGGGGACATTCCTACATTTTGGGGACATTCCTGCTTTGTGAGGACATTCCTACATTATGGGGACATTCCTGCTTTGTGAGGAAATTTTTACATTATGGGGACATTCCTGCTTTGTGAGGACATTCCTACATTATGGGGACATTTTTACATTGTGGGGACATTTGTACATTTTGGGGACATCCCTACATTATGGGGACATCCCTACATTATGGGGACATTCCTGCTTTGTGAGGACATTCCTACATTATGGGGACATTCCTATATTATGGGGACATTCCTACATTATGGGGACATTCCTGCATTATGGGGAC
>NC_070584.1:34119094-34126594 GCF_027409825.1 Scomber japonicus
GAGAGAGACACACATAGAGAGAGAGAGAGAGCGAGAGGGAGAGAGAGAGAGACAGAGAGAGAGAGAGAGAGAGAGAGAGACAGAGAGAGAGAGAGAGAGAGAGCGATACACAGAGAGAGAGAGACACAGAGAGAGAGAGAGAGAGACAGAGAAAGAGAGAGAGAGAGAGAGAGACAGAGGGATAGAGAGACACACACACAGAGAGAGAGAGAGACAGAGAGAGAGAGAGAGAGAGAGAGAGAGAGAGAGACACACACAGAGAGAGAGAGAGAGACAGAGAGAGAGAGACATAGAGAGAGAGAGAGAGAGATATCAGATCTATGAGAGCAAGTTCAGACTAAATGTGCAGCTTGATGTTTGAATATAAAAAGATATGAAACTATCAGCTGAGTCTTTACTTCTAGATTCAGCTCATAAAATAATATATATGAACACACTCAGATCAAGCACGAGCTGAAGCTGACGTTCATGAAGCGTAAAACAGGCGCTCGCGTCTTTTGATCGATTCACCGATTTCCACTGATCATCAATAATCTGATTAAAGCTCCAGGAACAACAGAGAGAAGAGAAAGAGGGAGAACAGAAAGAAAGAGAGAGAGAGAGAGACAGAGAGAGAGAAGTGAAAGTTTCCTCTTTAAAACCAGACACAAGCGAGCAGCTGTAGTCTCTCTGCGTCGCTCCATGACGCGTAAAGCCGCCGCGTGCGTTAAAAGCCTTTTTTATTTATTTAATTATGTCTTATTATGAATATGATTATTATTTACCTTTGATGTAGTTGGATGTGGGTTCATCCAGCAGACTGGACGCGGATCCCATGGTGCTGCTGCCGGAAGAGGATCCACAGGTAAGGTTCAGTCCTCAGGTACAAACAGCCACACATCGGTCTGCAGCAGTGAAGGAGAGAGAGAGAGGAACACGCCCTCCTTCCTCTTCCTCCTCCTCCCTCCTCTTCCTCCTCCTCCTCCTATGAACTCTGTGTCATTCAGTGACTCTTACACACACGCACACACGCACGCACACACACACACACGCACACGCGCACACACACACATACACACACACACACACACACACACCAGCTCACATGTTTATCCCTAAAGGCGTCTAAAACTCATCAGCCACGATGCTCAAATAATGACGTCATCCAGCTGTAATTCAATTATAAATAGAAAACTGTAATAACCTGAGTAAAAGTAACTAAAGTAACTAAAGTAACTAAGTACATTTACACCAGTGCTGTACTTTAATACAGTTTGAGGTACTTGTACTTACTGTAGTACAGTTAGAGGTACTTGTACTTTACTGTAGCACAGCTTGAGGTACTTGTACTTACTGTAGTACAGTTTGAGGTATTTGTACTTTACTGTAATACAACTTGAAGTACTTGTACTTACTGTAGCACAGCTTGAAGTACTTGCACTTTACTGTAGTACAGTTGGAGGTACTAGTACTTTACTGTTTGAGGTACTTTTACTTTACTGTAGTACAGCTTGAGGTACTTGTACTCTACTGTAGTACAGTTTGAGGTATTTGTACTCTACTGTAGTACAGTTTGAGGTATTTGTACTTTACTGTAGTACAGTTTGAGGTACTAGTACTTTACTGTAGTACAGTTTGAGGTACTTGTACTCTACTGTACCACAGCTTGAAGTACTTGTACTTAGCATACTGTAGTACAGTTTGAGGTATTTGTACTTTACTGTAGCACAGCTTGAAGTACTTGTACTTAACTGTAGTACAGTTTGAGGTATTTGTACTTTACTGTAGTACAGCTTGAAGTACTTGTACTTACTGTAGTACAGTTTGAGGTACTAGTACTTTACTGTTTGAGGTACTTGTACTTTACTGTAACAGTAGTTTGAGGTACTTGTACTTCACTGTAGTACAGTTTGAGGTACTTTTACTTTACTGCAGTACAGTTAGAGGTACTTGTACTTTACTGTAGTACATTTTGAGGTACTTTTACTTCACTGTAGTACAGTTAGAGGTACTTGTACTTCACTGTAGTACTGTTTGAGGTACTTGTACTTCACTGTAGTACTGTTTGAGGTACTTGTACTTTACTGTAGTACAGTTTGAAGTACTTGTACTTCACTGTAGTACTGTTTGAGGTACTTGTACTTTACTTAGTACATTTTGAAGTACTTGTACTTCACTGTAGTACAGTTAGAGGTACTTATACTTTACTGTAGTACAGTTTGAAGTACTTGTGAAGCTCTGTGAAAATGAGCTGAGTGACGTCATCAATGTTACATTTCTAACTGCAGCTTGTGATTATTCTCATTAACATTTATTAATCTTAATCAGTTTAGTTTATTTTAGATTCAGAGTTATAAATAAATAGTGAGAGATGTGAGTCACAGCTCCTGGAGGTTTAACTACATGTTGTTTTGTTCAGTGTGACGTCATAATGACACGTGACTAACTTCCTGTCAATCAGCTGACTGATTAATTGATTAATTGTAATTATAATAGAAACAAACTAATAATAAGTGTAACAGACTGAAGAAGCTCTGATGTTTGCTGCCATCTAGTGGCTGAGTATGGAATTACATTTATGTCAAATTCACCCCGTCTCTTTTGAGTGTTCCTTCTTTCCTTCCTTCCTTCCTTATTCTTAAATATTTCCTTCGTTCTTCCCCTCCTTCCATACTTCTTTCCTCACTTCCTCCCTCCTTTCCTTCCTTCCTTCCTTCCATCCATCCATCCTTCCATCCTCCCTCCTTACTCCTTTACTTCCTTCTTTCCATCCATTCATCCTTCCATCCTCCTTTCCTTCCTTCTTTCCTCCCTTCTTTCCTTCCTTCCTCCCTCCCTCCCTCCCTCCCTCCTTACTCCTTTCCATCCATTCATCCTTCCATCCTCCTTTCCCCCTTACCTCCTTACTCCTTTCCTTCCTTCTTTCCTCTTTTCCTCCCTCCCTCCCTCCTTATTCCTTCCCTTCCTTCCCTCCTTCCTTACTCCCTCCTTTTCTTCCTCCTTCCTCCTTTCCTTCCTTCCATCCATCCTCCTTTCCTCCCTCCCTCCTTACTCCTTTCCTTCCAACTTTCCTCCCTCCCTCCTTACTCCTTTCCATCCATTCATCCTTCCATCCTCCTTTCCTTTTTTCCTTTCTTCCATCCTCCTTTCCTCCTTACTCCTTTCTTTCCTTCTTTCCTTCCTTCCATCCATTCATCCTTCCATCGTCCCATCCTCCTTTCCTCCCTTCTTTCCTTCTTCCCTCCCTCCCTCCCTCCCTCCCTCCTTACTCCTTTCCTTCTTTCCATCCATTCATCCTCGCTCCCTACTCCTTTCCTTCCTTCTTTCCTCCCTCCCTCCCTCCTTTCCTCCTTACTCCTTTCCTTCCTTCTTTCCTCCTTTCCTCCCTCCCTCCCTCCCTCCCTCCTTACTCCTTTCCTTCCTTCTTTCCTCCCTTCCCTCCTGTCCTTCCTTGACCTGAGGACAACAGGAGGGTTAAAGAGTTTTTACCAAAATATCCTCACAACTCTTTAACTGATCAGGATTTCTCTTTTTTCAGTTTTTGCTGTTGAATTTTTCTGTTTCAATAAATTAAATAATATTAATTAATTAATTTATAAAGCAGCTTTTATGCAGATTAGTGTAATTCAAAGTAAATTAAAGCTGATAAGACAGAACGAGTGTCAACATAAAGAAAAGGAATAAAAATGAATGTAAAAGAGAAAAATTGAGACCAGGCATGCAAAATATAATGTTTTAAAACAGGGGTGTCAAACATGAGGCCCGTGGGCCACAATCGGCCGGCCGAGGGGTGCGATCCGGCCCACTTTCCTTTCTGTGTTCTTTTCCTCCCTGCCTTCCTTTTTTTCATTCCTTCCTTCCTTCGTTTCGTCCTTCAATTTTTTCTTCGTTCTTCCCCTCCTTCCATACTTCTTGCCTCACTTCCTTCCATTCTTCCTTGCCTCTTTCCTTCCTTCCTTCCTCTTTTCTTTCCTCCCTCCTTTCCTTCCTTCCTCCCTCCATCCTTACTCCTTTCCTTCCTTCCATCCATTCATCCTTTCCTCCTTTCCTTCCGTCTTTCCTCCCTCCCTCCTTACTCCTTTCCTTTCCTTCCTTCCATCCATTCATCCTTTCCTTCCTTCTTTCCTCCCTTCCCTCCTGTTGTCCTCCTTGACCTGAGGACAACAGGAGGGTTAAAGAGCTTTTTATCACAATATATTTTATTTTATTATTATGACACTCTTTAACCCCCATACTGACCCCTAGTGACCTCTAGTGACCCCTATGACATCACACCCCTAAAAAAAGATCCACAAGCTTCAGGTTTTTTTTTTTAGCAGAAAGATTTTTTTATTATAGTTTTTAAAAAGGCAAAAGAGAAACATAAAAATACAATTAATCAGCTAATAAAGAAAAAAACATAAAGCTAAAATGAAATAAATAGACCGGAGGCTCAGTTTGGTTTCTTTTTTAAATCAAAGTCAGTTTTGGTTTTTTTTCTGGATTTAAGAAGTTTCTATTTTTTGTTCTAGTAAAATATTAAAAGCAGGAAGAAGCAGTCGGCGGGAGTTTGAAGGTTTCAGTGCAGAAAGAACCGGAGCCGGAACCGGAGTCAGAACCGGAGCCGGAACCGGAGTCGGAACCGGAGTCTGAACCGGAGTCGGAACCGGAGCCGGAACCGGAGTCGGAACCAGAGTCGGAACCGGAGTCGGAACCGGAGTCGGAACCGGAGCCGGAACCGGAGCCGGAACCGGAGTCCGTCGGTCCTCACAGCGCGGTCTCGCCGCCCGCGCCGCTCTGGCCGGCGGCGGCGTTGGCGTACGTGGGCACGCTGTATTTGGTCAGGACAGATTTGAACTGGACCAGCGTGGCGTCGGTTCGAACCCCCGTCGGGTCGAAGTGGGTCCGACTCACCCGGAAGCCGGCCTCCGTCAGGTACTGCAGGAACTTATTCAGCCTGGAGAGGAACACATGGAGGTACTTTTACTTTACTGTAGTACAGTTTGAGGTACTTTTACTTTACTGCAGTACAGTTTGAGGTACTTTTACTTTACTGTAGTACAGTTAGAGGTACTTTTACTTTACTGTAGTACAGTTTGAGGTACTTTTACTTTACTGCAGTACAGTTTGAGGTACTTTTACTTTAGTGTAGTACAGTTTGAGGTACTTTTACTTTACTGTAGTACAGTTTGAGGTATTTTTACTTTACTGTAGTACAGTTTGAGGTACTTTTACCTTACTGTAGTACAGTTAGAGGTACTTTTACCTTACTGTAGTACAGTTTGAGATACTAGTACTTTACTGTAGTACAGTTTGAGATACTGGTACTTTACTGTAGTACAGTTTGAGGTACTTGTACTTTACTGCAGTACAGTTTGAGGTACTTTACTGCAGTACAGTTTGAGGTACTTGTACTTTACTGTAGTACAGTTTGAGGTACTTGTACTTTACTGCAGTACAGTTTGAGGTACTTGTACTTCACTGCAGTACAGTTTGAGGTACTTTACTGCAGTACAGTTTGAGGTACTTGTACTTTACTGCAGTACAGTTAGAGGTACTTTTACTTTACTGTAGTACAGTTTGAGGTACTTTTACTTTACTGCAGTACAGTTTGAGGTACTAGTACTTTACTGCAGTACAGTTTGAGGTACTTGTACTTTACTGCAGTACAGTTTGAGGTACTAGTACTTTAATGCAGTACAGTTTGAGGTACTTTACTGTAGTACAGTTTGAGGTACTTTTACTTGACTGTACTACAGTTGAGGTACTTTTACTTGACTGTAGTACAGTTTGAGGTACTTTTACTTTACTGCAGTACAGTTTGAGGTACTTTTACTTCACTGTAGTACAGTTTGAGGTACTTGTACTTAACTGTAGTACAGTTTGAGGTACTAGTACTTAACTGTAGTACAGTTTGAGGTACTAGTATTTAACTGTAGTACAGTTTGAGGTACTTGTACTTTACTGCAGTACAGTTTGAGGTACTTTTACTTTACTGTAGTACAGTTTGAGGTACTAGTACTTTACTGTAGTACAGTTTGAGGTACTAGTACTTTACTGCAGTACAGTTTGAGGTACTTTTACTTTACTGCAGTACAGTTTGAGATACTTATACTCTACTGCAGTAGAGTTTGAGGTACTTGTACTTTACTGCAGTACAGTTTGAGGTACTTTTACTTTACTGCAGTATAGTTTGAGGTACTTTTACTTTACTGCAGTACAGTTTGAGGTACTTGTACTTTACTGCAGTACAGTTTGAGGTACTTTTACTTTACTGCAGTAGAGTTTGAGGTACTTTTACTTTACTGCAGTAGAGTTTGAGGTACTTTTACTTTACTGCAGTACAGTTTGAGGTACTAGTACTTTACTGTAGTACAGTTTGAGGTACTTGTACTTTACTGCAGTACAGTTTGAGGTACTTGTACTTCACTGCAGTACAGTTTGAGGTACTTTACTGCAGTACAGTTTGAGGTACTTGTACTTTACTGCAGTACAGTTAGAGGTACTTTTACTTTACTGTAGTACAGTTTGAGGTACTTGTACTTTACTGCAGTACAGTTTGAGGTACTAGTACTTTACTGCAGTACAGTTTGAGGTACTTGTACTTTACTGCAGTACAGTTTGAGGTACTAGTACTTTAATGCAGTACAGTTTGAGGTACTTTACTGTAGTACAGTTTGAGGTACTTTTACTTGACTGTACTACAGTTGAGGTACTTTTACTTGACTGTAGTACAGTTTGAGGTACTTTTACTTTACTGCAGTACAGTTTGAGGTACTTTTACTTCACTGTAGTACAGTTAGAGGTACTTGTACTTAACTGTAGTACAGTTTGAGGTACTAGTACTTAACTGTAGTACAGTTTGAGGTACTAGTATTTAACTGTAGTACAGTTTGAGGTACTTGTACTTTACTGCAGTACAGTTTGAGGTACTTTTACTTTACTGTAGTACAGTTTGAGGTACTAGTACTTTACTGTAGTACAGTTTGAGGTACTAGTACTTTACTGCAGTACAGTTTGAGGTACTTTTACTTTACTGCAGTACAGTTTGAGATACTTATACTCTACTGCAGTAGAGTTTGAGGTACTTGTACTTTACTGCAGTACAGTTTGAGGTACTTTTACTTTACTGCAGTATAGTTTGAGGTACTTTTACTTTACTGCAGTACAGTTTGAGGTACTTGTACTTTACTGCAGTACAGTTTGAGGTACTTTTACTTTACTGCAGTACAGTTTGAGGTACTTTTACTTTACTGCAGTATAGTTTGAGGTACTTTTACTTTACTGTAGTACAGTTAGAGGTACTTTTACTTTACTGTAGTACAGTTTGAGGTACTTTTACTTTACTGTAGTACAGTTTGAGGTACTAGTACTTTACTGCAGTACAGTTTGAGGTACTTATACTCTACTGCAGTAGAGTTTGAGGTACTTGTACTTTACTGCAGTACAGTTTGAGGTACTTTTACTTTACTGCAGTACAGATTGAGGTACTTTTACTTTACTGCAGTAGAGTTTGAGGTACTTTTACTTTACTGTAGTACA